>NC_016089.4:43464798-43466567 GCF_000004515.6 Glycine max | reverse complement strand
AATTAATTATATAAAATCAATTTTATTTAAAATTAATTTTGTCAACACTCAAAATATCAAACACATACATGACTCCATTTGGGATAAATTTACTTTCCAAGTTTTTATTTTTTTAAAAATGGTCAGTTTTCATTTTTAGTTTTTAGTTTATTTTTTTTTTCAATTTGAAAAGGTTGTTGTCAACCTTATAATTTTCCTTTAAATTATTTTTACAACAATAATAATTCTACAGGTTGCTTAAAAAAATCTACAGTGAAGAATTTTATGCGCTGGCAGATATAAACCTCGACAAACGAAAAGGAAAAATAATCAATTATTATTTTTTAAAAATACATCACTAAAAATAAAGATTGAGCCTACGTAGTGTATTATATAATAACAATTGACTGCATGATTTATGTATTTTAAAGGGCCTAGGTGACTAAAAAATTAAGAGACCAACTAAAAATTTAAAGACGCAAATAGGAAAAGGATCATGCATCATGCTTTGTGCATAAAAAAATTAAACCGGTGGAATTATATTCTTAGTGCAAATTGGTTTCGTAACATATAGCATTACTGAATAGAAAATTTCTGATATTCAAATGGATCATACAGAGAAATTATGATTGTGATATTTGAAAATTTAAAGGATGAGAACAAATTTCAAGAAAAGAAAATATCACAAGAGAGAAGGGATCAGGGGATTTCAATTGCAAAACTAAAAGTGATGGGGTTCAACAGCTAACTAATGATGGCCTATCACAAACTCTACTCTCAATGTTCCAGCTCACTCACCCTAAAAAGTTGTTCAATTTTTTTTTCAAGAGGAGAGGGTTTAAGGCAGTATGAATGGAATTCAATAGAAGAATTATGTATTGTTAAGATATATGTGAATATATTTAATTTAGGTAAGCATATTGTTGTAATTTAGGTAAGTATATATTTAGGAAACTAATTATATGTTTAACAAATTAAATATATTCACATATATCTTAACACACCCCCGCAGTCAAAGTAGGAGGACGACCGACACTGAGACTGTTCCTAAAATCATCAAACAACGACCGAATTTTCCACCACGACCATTGCCACCGGAATTTATTTTTTCCAGAATTCTTGCGATATCCATACGGCTTCACACGGTACTACTTCCCATGATGCTACTGGTCCAATGTGAGGAATTTGAGTCATAAACGGATTGTGAGGCAGCTACCATTGCCAACTCCGAACCCGTGGCAACCTCCCTTGCCAATCCGGCTTCCTCAAGTGT
Organism: Glycine max; assembly: GCF_000004515.6. NCBI lineage: Eukaryota > Viridiplantae > Streptophyta > Magnoliopsida > Fabales > Fabaceae > Glycine > Glycine max. The sequence continues at coordinate 43,465,315 of NC_016089.4, read as the reverse complement.
GAGCATCAATCGAGCCTGATAAAACGGAGGTAGAGGATCACTCTGCCGAATTAACGTCCCTACACCTCGATATACACTTGTGAGACCCAAAACAAGTTGAATGACGAGGCGGCTCTCCAACACCAGTGCTCCAACATTTTTCAACTGATCAGCAAGGGACTTGAGACGATGACGATATGCCGAAGCATTTGGAAAATTCTCCATCTTAGTATTGGAGAATTCATCCTCAAGAGTTACCATACGAGAATGTTTGTTGTCTTGAAAAATATCTCTCAACCTATTCCAAGCATCCATGGTCATGGCATCGGGTTCAATAATTGTATGCAACAAGTCATTGGAGATGGTTGTATAAAGCCAAGAAAGAACCGTAGCATCAAGAGTCGACCATAATTCCTTTTCATCCTCAATCGCATGTACCTTCTCTTTGCCATTGACAGGAGGAATAATGTGATGAAGGATCTTATGAGAACGTGTGGTAATTTTAAAAAGCTCTGCCCATGTAGAGGATTGGACATTC
>NC_016089.4:43297687-43464505 GCF_000004515.6 Glycine max | reverse complement strand
CACACACACACACACACACGCGCGCACGCGCGCGCACACGCATATATATCTATATCTATATATATCTATATATATATATATATAAAACAAAAAAATATATATATATATATATATATATATATATATATATATATATATATATATATATATATATATATATATATATATATATATATATATATATATATATATATATATATATATATATATATATATATATATATATATATATATATATATATGTTAGAAGATATGATAATATATTCTAATTTTATATAGTTGTTATATCTATTAGATTTATCTTTAGTCATTATATTACATTTATCTTTAGCCATATCTTTAGCTTATATATCTTTAGTTTGTAATCTTGTATATAAGCGAATGATGCTTAATGAATTATTCAAGGAAAATAATTTCTTTCATGGTATCAGATTGCTTAGGAAAAGATTTTTGAACCTTCCTCAACCTTCCGCACACAGGCCCTAGCGCCATTCAGCCCCTTTCTTCTTCTCCCCTTCTTCTCCATCACCATGCCTGACTCAAAATCTACCTTTCACCCTGCTCTTGTTGTATCCAACATCAAGAATCATGTCTCAATCATTCTTGAGATGGAAAATGTCCAATACGCGACATGGGCTGAACTTTTCAAAATTCACGCACGATCCCATAGGGGGTAATTGATCATATAATTCCTCCGCAGGATGGAAAGCAGAAGGCGCCACCAACGGAGGAGGAGACAGAACTCTGGTTGACACTAGACGCCACTGTTCTACAATGGATTTATGCCACCATTTCTCATGATCTTTTACATACTATTCTTGAACCCGACACCACGACAATGGAGGCTTGGAATAGTTTGCGTGATATATAAGGGATTTGAGAGAGAGATAAAGGGAAGGTAAGGGAAGGGAAGGGATTTGAGAGAGAGAGGCAGAGAGCAACAGGGTTCACCGGGGACCGTCGGCCCCGATGAGGGATGATTTTTCCTTATTCCCTCAATTGGACTCTAATACCATAAAAAGATATTTTCCTCAACGATTTCATTCACTGACTTGAAATATATATAATATACAAAGACGTAATCTCTAAAAACTAGGAAACTAATTATATATTTAACAAACTAAATATATTCACATATATCTTTAACATATATAACTACTGCAATTAAATCAGCTGCAAAAGCTTAACATATATAACTACTGCGATTAAATCAGCTGCAAAAGCTCCTGTCACTTTATCACAATAGTTGGGAATTGAACCACATATTGGCTTCCAATAACTGTTTCCTCTCGGTCCCACCATAGCTATAGCAATGCTGCAGAGAAGCTTGAGATGAGTGCCATGGTTAAAATCTGCTCATAAAATCAACCCAGTAGTATAAAGTTTTTGCAAGAATTTGACTCATCTATAATAAATAGAGCTGATATTATAATTAAATATTTACACATATGTTAAATTGCACAATAATAATAGTCCTATCTCCCAAGTAATTAAATGAATTATACGGCACCATTAAACTAGGTTTAAGGACATGTACCAAATCCACGGGCACCATGGGTTGCCAGAGCAAGCTTTCCTTGGGAATAAAGAGGACCAAAAATCCATAAATAGTGGCAACAGAGTTTACAACCAGAAAGTACCTAGGTAGAATTTTTTTGATTAGTTTTCATTGTGAAGTAAACTAAAGGTTTTGTTGAAAAAAAGAAGATTAATAATTATAATTTTTTTTTCATATGAATCGAAGATAGCTCAATCAATAATTTTGTTGAACAAAAATGATTAATAATAAATATTGTTTAAAAGCACTGGAAGACAGTGTATTTTGCTTCAAAGGGCATTGTGGAGATGCTACCTCTCTCATGGCTAGCAGCCATGATAATGGCTGCACAAAAGGTGGCTGCAAAGGCCACAAACCTTACCACAAGATGGAGGATCCTCCGAGTTTTGGCCATGAATTTCAAAAAGAAAAATGGTTGGTGCACAATGAATCCTCAATGGAAATGTTAGAATTTCACGGATGTGAGTGTGTTAGGAAAGAACATAATGGGGGCAGTGCACTGAATTAATTTACAGAACATCTTTGGGTTGGGTTGGGTAAAATTTCTGTAACGTCTTTTCCTAGTTTTGCTGCTCTGTCCCCTTCTTTTGTGGAGTGCATGTAGAGAAAGTTAGATTAGATTCTGATGTGTACCACTTAATTAGGATTCCCATATTTTTTTTATTTAAATCTTGAATTATTTCAACTTTTTATATATATATATATATATATATATATATATATATATATATATATATATATCTCGTTATCATTACCTCCATCATCAATCAACCGTCATCTCCTTTATCAATAGAGATGACAACAGCGGTGATAGCGACAACAACAGTCATGACATGACGATGGTGACAGTTGATGATGACAATAATCATGGTGATGGATGCAATGGTGATCATGATGATGATAACGACAAAGGTCATTGCGACAAAGGTGATGATAGTGATAACGGCGAAGTTTATGATAGTGTTGCATTGATGTTCATGATGAAGGTAGCAACAATCATGATAGTGATGAGTTAATTGAGATGATATTTTAGAGAATGATAATTAAATTTTTTTTAGATTTAATTGTTATTTGATTAATAGGTTAGAGATATGAATATATATTAAATTTTAATTTTAAAATTTTAAAGAGGAGAGAAATAATTTTTAAAATTGAATCATAAATTATTATAATATTCTTATATTAAATTTAATGACATGAAAGAGTTCAATGATTTTTGGTCCAAATATTTATGTTGTTGGTTGTTATTACGGGTACTTGAACAAAAAAAAGTAGTGTGTATGTAATAACATTTCCCATATATTACTTGATGTAAAATGACGAAATAAACCAAACAAACAAAACAATAGATTACATGCTAAAGAATATTTTGACCCTGGTGTTCATTGATCTAAAAATGCTTCAAATTCAAAGGATGTATCACATTCTTCCGCCTTTAAAAATGAGCATGAGTGAAAGTCGATACAAGTTTAATATATCGAATGGTCAATTTTAATATGATAAGATTTAATCTTAATTAAACACTAGTATTTCACCCAATTTTTTAAGTTTCCTTTCTCTTTTAAACTAAAAATGTATTTAATAAACCCACTATATAAGCTTCATTTTGGACTTTTGTTCAACAAAAAAATTACTTATTTCTAAGTTTTTTTAGAATCACGTTTGATCTAGATTTTTCTCTTAAAAATAGAAAAAAAAAATATCTGAAAAATTAGGTCAAACACGTTCAAAGAATCAAAACCATCATATTTTTCTTCATTAATTGATACTCTAGATCTTATTTTATACAAGTAACCAACATTAACTAACAAATTGTAACAACTACTTACAAACTAATGGATTCCAACCTAATACTAACAAGTTTTGAAGTTTTAACCCATCTCAAAAAAATTAGGTAACAATCTCCTCATAGATATTACTTGAACGAATCAATTTATAGCTGGTAATTTTTTATTGTTGCAAATTTATAGATGAATTTAACATCTATCTAAAATATAATATAGTAACAGATGGATAATGATTTGATGAGGTGTACCACCCTCACTGTTGGCTCTAGATAGCTACTTTGGAGCGTGACATGCTCACGGGGTCAAACTTTCAATGGGAGAAGCATAAGAAGAGGGGAAGGAGCTGCCGCAATGCAATGCATCTGAATATTAAAAATTGAAATATAGAGATATCATATATAAATTGACAACAGAAAGGAGTGGGCACAGCAAAAAAAAAAAAAAAAAATCATCTGTGAATGCAGGCCAATGACAAAATATTGACTTTCAATTGACTTAATTATTAATCAAATTAATTACTTGATAAGGTGATAAGCTGCAATTATTTAATCATTTTCAAACATATTCAACTACTGATAATTTGATACTAAACAAAGGTATAATTACAAGTATAGTCTATTTAAAATTTTAAATTGTCTACGAGATTATTGCCTGTGGCAATACAAACAATATGCGAACTTTCTAAAAAACAGTTCTCTTAGAATTCAATTTTTTATTTTCTGTTACTTAAGACTAGCTGTTTATCACCTTCACCCAACTAACTTAAGAATAGTTTTAGCTTAATTTGGATAATTCAGTAAACACATGTAAAAGTAAAAATAGAGATAAAATATTGAACTCGCGGGTTAAATTAAAGTATACATTTAAACTTTTGAAAATTTTTAATTAATGAGAGAACTTTTAAATATTCAATGCACATAAGTGAACTTAAATTTATTAATAATAATTTATTTTACTTTTTTTTTCTGTAAATACATGTTGAGATGTTAATCCAAACTAATGTTATTAGGGATGTAGGAAATTAGTTGGCTATATAGGCCTGTAATCTCACTTTACTCATATTTATATTGTACTTTTCTCTCATTCAATCAATACATTGTTTATATATTTTTCTCTCTACTTCCTCATCCATGAATTCTATGTTTCCTAACATCTATAATGTAAGACAAATGTTAAGGTTACTTGTTATTTGTTAAAGAATTAAAAGTAAAAAATATATATTAAAACATAATATTAATGCTTTTTATACTGTGATTTGTAATGCTTGAATTTTAATTAAAAAAAAACATTTTATCAATTATCTGTTACATTGCTTAACAAGAGCATAAATATAATACAAATAATGTTATTTTGTATAATAAATTATACAACAAATTTTATAATAACTAGAGAGAGAAAAAGAGAAAAGTATATTAGTATATGATAAATAATATGCCAGAAATAGATAGAAAAATCATTTTGTATAAATTATTATTATTATTATATATAACAATTAATATGATATAATATTAATGTTTTATAGTTTACTCTGTAGTCTGCAGCATTGTCTAAGCTAGGTTTATGGCCAAAGTCTATATATTAAATACTACAAAGCAAACGTCACTATACGTGGCCTCACCTGTAGCAGTTTGTTCTGACCTCTCCATTTACAAAACTGGAGTCGACTCTGATCTGATCCACAACAACTCAAGAGCTTCAATTATTTTTTTTTTATTTCATAAGAACAACTTATAAAGAGATTTATATATAACAATTAAACACTTTGCTCGAACAACCGAATTATATCTTTTGGTTAAGCTTCAAAAAATATTGAGCTATAAACAAAACAAACATGTACATTGATAAAGTTTTGTCCTTTCCCTGTGCCATCCCATCGATTTTCTTCTATCCACATAATACACCATTCATATTCATATTCATATTATTCATTGAGTACTTCATCATGATTGAAACAACACAACACAAGCTTAGACATCAGAAGTCAAAACAATCAATTACGGTTAGAAAGTGTTATCAATTGTGACACATGGGTAACCAACGCAACACTTATAGCCAAACATGTACTCTCTTTTGTCTTTTCTTTTGGTATATATGAATATGAGGACTATTACTACTAGCTTAACTCCCCTTAGCAAGCACTTATTTTAATATGAGGACTATTATAGTTACTCTTATTTATTTAATAGTAGTATATAGTTTGCTTCATTAATGGAAAAAAAAATTACATATGAAAATTAATATTAGACACATTACATTGAGTAAGAGATTGGCAAAGTAAAAGGGAATTGAACATTGATTTTCTGAAAATCATTCAAATTCGTCAAGAGACTAATGAAACTTGATCTGGTATAGTTTCCTATGAATTTGGGCGTATAATTTAACTGTCTCAGCCAATTGAGAGAAAAAGGAAAAAGAAAGGAAGTACACATCTCCAAAAAAAAAACAAAAAAAACTAAACAGTTTCACATACAATAGAAGCACATAAAAAAAAAACTGTGTAAACATTAAGAAAAGTGCATATTTACTGCGAAGCATCCAATTCAGTTACATGATCAGGTGACAGAAAAACCTTACTCAGCAATCTCTTCAGAGAGAAACCCAACGAAGATGAAGAAGTTTCGGGAACAGAATCACTCACTTCACCATGCTCATTCTCACTATTCTCATAACTGGGAGTAACAACCACAATCTCAACCACACCATCACTATCACCATCAACAGAACCCAATTGAGAATCTCCACTTACCACAATAGGAGCTCTACAAATTGGACAATTGCAATGTGAACTCAACCACATGTCAATGCACTCCATGTGAAAAGCATGGCAACACTTCGGCAATCCCCTTCCAATCTCACCCTCTTCAATAACACTCAAGCAAATGACACATTCCGATTCCTCTGTTTTCTCTGTTCCTTGCACAAACATTGGAATTGCCGAAAGTGAGGCCGAGTCAAGGCCTTTGTTGCACGTGGGTGAGGATTCTATGTTGATACTATGAAAATGGGAAGGTTCCAGAACGCCGGAGACGGTCACCGGAGTTCGCCGCCAGCGAGTCTGCGAACGTGTTTGTGCCTGGAATAAGAACCATTTGGCGTACACATGGAGTAGGAGGACAAAGAGGATTACTAGGAGCAAGGAAACTATGGCTGCGAGCATGATGTTGCTGTTGTTGTCGGAGAACATGTTCCGAGAGAGTTGACTCAGTGAGTTGCTTGGTGACTCGGATTGACTTGGCATTTGAGGGGAGTGAAGTCAGTGTGGTTTACTTGAATGGGGGGAAAAGGTGTATTAATTTTGCGGAAAAGGTTTGAGCTTTGAACTTAAAATGAGATTTTGGGAGGGGACCCAACAAAACAGTCAAGATCCGGTTTGTGAAATGTTGAATTAAAATCTTGTTTTGTTCTTCTACTTGGTTTGGTTTCTTTACAACGCGATGTGAAAATGTTTACGTGAAAATGAAGTCAATAAGAAAAATGTTTGATAAATACCGCATATACTATGGTGTTATTAGAGTATTTAAAATGAAGAATGATTCATGTGGGGGTGCTTGTTGTTGCTGGCTCTAGTAAATAAATGTATTTGTCATGCATTGTGGGATGAGGTTGAGGGGTGCAATTGAAGTCAAAGGAAAAGGAAAATCTCTATATCTAAGGGAGTAATGGGGACTCAATGAGTCATGCATGGGGATGGAGTGAGGGGTTAAGAGAAAAATGGGTCACAATTGAAGCACTCGTGAAGGCAACGGCAGTTGAGGGTAGGTGGGTTTTATTGGATTCATGTGGCAGGTTTTTGTTTATTTATTTGTGGTTTTAGTTGTTAAATTTGGTGCAATTGAAATGAAAGGATCCTAAGATAAAGGCATTATTTATGAGTTATGAGCTATGACTCAAGACCGAGGCATAAAATAAGATATTCTTAGTTCTTTGTAAACTGCATCAAGCCTAAGTCAATCATGAAAAGGGAGGCATCCCTCCACAATTCCTTCACTTTCACATTACTCGTTATCTTTTTAGGGGCTTTCATGCATTTATTAGAACTTTGTCAATATTAGAGGGGGTGGGTTCTGTTATTTGGGTTTGGTAGGGTATATGTGGGACCTCAATTCCTGTTTTAAAGAGATCAACGAGAGTTCAGGGGTCCCATGTGAATGAAACCATACACTAAACTGAAAAGGTTTTTTTTCTTCTCTTTCTTTATTGGACTACCCTACCATAGCCACCAGTCAACTGTTGGTAGCAGTAGAAGATCTTTGCATAGATTCCACCAAATTTTGTTGCATGTTTCCAGCAATGTTTACCGTTTTTAGAGTGGTTAAAGTATTATAGGCTTGCAAAAGGTCCTCTTTTGCAATAATTCACAGGTTTTTTGGACTTGGAAATCATTACGCATGTTCGGTTCATTTTTTCTTTATTTCATTTTATTATTATATCACTCTACGATAAGTTAATTAATTTGACATTAACTCACCAAAAACAAATAATTTTTCATTTTATACAAATTTAGTTACCCAAATACATAATTTAAATGACTGTTTAAAGTTTTTTGTTTTGAGAAGTATCACTATATAGAAATTTACATAAATAATGGAATATTTACTTGTTGCTTTCCATATTCTCAGCGACAGATGTTGGTCCAAACCTGTTTCTTTGAATTCTTGCTAATGGTGACATCTTATAATATTCTAGAAACCAATATTAATAGTCTCAGGTCTCAGCATTTCAAAAAATTTCAACCATGCAGTGGATATGCAGAGTGTAACCAAACAACAGTATGTGTTTTAGTGTAAAATGGAAATGGGGAGAAGTGGAGATGATGGGAAATTTTCAACCATGCTTACAGATGTGTTGAGTAATAAGTATGGTCTCTATTTTGATGTTCAAAATTCTTCAAATTGGAAGCTAAAGAATGCTCATAAAATTTATTAAAAGGGGTTGTTTTAGAAGATTACAATATACACGATAAATTGATAATCATCATTTATTCTTCTCTCATAAAAACAAAAAATGCTGACTTAAATCTATTCTTTCCTTCCAGTTTCTTCTCTCCTTCAGTTATTCATTTCAGTCCATTAGTTTGTATCTTTTCTCTTCGACACCTGTAACTCCCAATTGTATTTCTATTATCGTATGGAGGGGCATCTGTAAATGAGCAAACTCACATTAGATATCTTGCGCAAATTCAAGATTTACATTAAAACGTTTCACAAAATGGATGGTGAGCCTCACAGATTTTCCTTTTTCTAACACCAAAATAACTAAAATTTATTTCCTAAATATTTGCCATGAACTCAATTAGGCATTTTCATCAACTCCATGTTTCACACGAGAGTAAGAACATCACGCTCAGCTAAATACGAATATATTACCTCAATATCTGCAATTTCTTTCAAAGGCCTGTCAGTAAAATAAGCATATAATGCCCTCAAAACTGCCTGTAATGAACAAACTCAAGAATTAAAACAAATCAACCATAGTAGGGCCTATACAAGGGCAAGTTTACATCTAAGTCATGTGAAAACCTGGTGAGATATCACAACAACAGGTGCTCGTTGTCGCTCAAGTTCAATAATTACAGGTTCTAACCTGCATTATTATTAAAATTTAACCTATTTACATCAAACAAGTAGCCGTTTGGAACTAAATAATGTTAAAAGAAGTAATGCATCTACCTTTGAATAACATCTAAGTAAGACTCTCCACGAGGATAACGATACCTAAGTTTGTCCTTATTGCGGGATCTGCAACAAAATAAAATAAAATAAGAATAGTGTTTAAACATTTTTAGACAGCATTGTGCTCCCAACAAGCACTTGCTTTTATATCTAATGTACCATTTGCATTCAACTGGAAATAAGACAGATTACAAGCTTGTGACATACTCATACTCCTCTGGCATGTTCTTCTTGATTTCTTCATACGTCATCCCATCACACACACCAGCATTTATCTCATCAAGTGCGCGCCATTGTATCTAACATATATAGATAGTAAGTGCAGGAGCACTAATAACGTATACTTTAGTCAATCCATATTTCCTGAATTAAGGATGACACTAACCTTTGGAAACCCAACAATTGGACCTGCTGTCAAAATTGTTCGCTGCAGTGTACTAGTCCATATCTAGACACCATTTACAAACATCACAAACCATTCATCATTTCAATATTTTGCACATATTTATTATAAGCTTACACACGCAGCTCGTTCTGATTTGAGACGCTTTTCAACAAATTTGGCAAGCTTCTTTTTATAAAGTTCTCCAGCCTCACTGTTGAAACAAATTGCATTGTGTTTCAGTTAGCCAGATGAAAATTCATAGCAACTTTTGTTAAAGAAACTAGATGACATTTGTAAAAAAAAAAGGGCAAATACAAAATAATTCAACAGATAGAGGAAATAAAACCATTGATCTTTGCATGACAGCTGTTAGAATCAATTTTTCAATCAAGTCTTGAATCAAAGAGCAGCTTGTATTTTTTTCTATTTTTTTTTCAGTGAAGTGGGTGGGACACCCAAACGGCCAAACATAGTAGTATAGCAAGAAGAAAGAAAGAAAACTAATACACGACAACATAAAAGCTATTAGTTTTTAAAGATGATATGTATCCATAAGTTCCAAAAGATGCCAGAGCAGGACAAAAAAGCCAAGAATTAGGGCCCTTTCGTTGAAGCTTTAAAAATCAATACTGTGATATAGCTTTTTCTAGAGCTTTTTTCAGAAGTTATTGTGTTTAGCTTATGAGAAAAGCACTAAGACAGTTTTTTCAGAGGCTTTTCTTTTTTGGAAAAGCTTACATAATTATTATCACGTTTTTAAAATATTTTTTAATTAACAAAAATATTTTTTCCTTAAAAAAATGCAAATAAATGAGCCATTAGTTTTCACTTTTCATTAATAACAAGGTCGGACTGTGCTAATCAGTCTTAAATAAATAAGGACTTCACTGCCTAACAACACCAGAGAAAATAAACAAACTTTACTACATCCGATGATTCTAATTTCTAACCATATGTCCTCACTCCTCAATAATATTAACATTACATTGAATGGAGACAGAAGCCAAATATTAGAATATACCTTAATGCAGAGTCTCCTCCAATTCTGCCTCTCACATTATACTGACTTTCTCCATGCCGGGTAAGTAATATTGGGCGTGGTGTAAGATGTGTATTAACCTGCAAGATAATAACAAATCACCATAGAAGCTTACAAGTGATTTGCAGTTGCATTTACTGAATTCACATTATTAATCTTCCAACAAAAACGATTATCACAGAAGTTAAAGTAAAATTGTCCCTTTCCCTAAGCTTATTTTCAAATTTCATTTTTGTCATACAAGCTTTATTTGTTTTAAGTTTGTCCATTATGTTTTGAAATGCCATCAAAGTTTGTCTCTAGCTCTATCATCCTCCAAAAACTCCACTAACTAAATTAGCATACGTTGTTTAAGTGCTTAAGATGTTCTAAACTAATCATTTACGATTTCAATGTTAATAAACATTAGTGTTAATTGTTCTCAATTATAACTCAAATTTTCTATTTGAACATATTTATGTCACATCCAGCATCAGATTAATAAAAACTTTTTGGCCACCTTGAAAGGCCCGTCATTCCATGAACTGGTGACCAAAAAATCAACACAATCATCAGACTTGAAAATGTTCCTAAAATACCAATCAATTACAGAAGTTCAATTATAAATTTTGTTATCTGAATCCAGTCAAAACACTGTGTGCAATATGTGAATTAGTAGAGAATTTCTCTATCTTCAAAGGGAAAAAGGTCAAAATTACAGCAAATTCCCTCTATATTTTCTTGTTAGGATATAAAACCATTCATGTATCCTGACTTCATAGCTAAAACTTACAGTATAGTTGGCCCATGACAGGAGACCAGAATCTTTGCCCAAGATTCCCCCCCCCCCCCCCCCCTAAACTAAATGTTGAGTTCCAGTGCAAGGTAGGTAGACCTGTGCAGTGTCTATACTTTCAAACCAAAAGTTCATGTCAGGGGGTGTGATATAAATACAAAACCATTCGTAAACCAAATAAATAAACACAAAATCATTGATATGCATTCATTTAATAGCTGGAGTGTTTTGGATAGTTGGTCTATGACATTTGTCAATATTTTACTGGGTTACATATTATTAATTAACTTAATCATTTGTTTTGTTTATCTATGTATCAGTGAAGCTTTGACAGTAATTCACTACATTCTTCAAAGAAACTTACCAAGAAACATACTATCCGCCCAGGTAGGTAGCCACTGATATTTTTCACCTAAACCAAAAGATAGAACTTACAAATCATTAACAAATTAAAGTCACCCTGTAAACCATGTATCTAAATGTTGCAAGAAATTCGAGACACACACACACAGGAAAATTGTCCCTTACTACTAAGCATAACTTTTAGATCAAGTGGTTTGTTGATATGGTATCACAGCTTGGTCAACCAAGATGCCCAGGGTTCAATTCGTATTTTAGAGCCTAACTCGGTCGGATTCTGATCATAAGTTTGTCACCCAACAAAGTTTAGAACTGACTAATGAGTCTTTCTAATTTGTTTGTGTTATAATATGTTGTATAGTTCAGATACTGGTAAGTGATCTGTATAAACTTAATGCATTCATATGGTACTAATATGCCTTTCCAACACATTCTTTAAAGAACAAGCATGATTTCAATTCTACACTTGCAATGAATTATGAAATAATAATTAAGATTTAAGACAGGTTACAAAGTGGACTAAAGGATACTTTATTTATAAGTTAGAGATGAAAGTGAAATCATGCTATTTTCCCACACCAAGGTTTTAGATCAAGTTAAACTATTAGAATCTATTAAAATGTTACTAACCCAAACCACAGGTACTATATGGACAACAAACATGCATGATGCATATCAATTATCAAACTTGAAATACCAGCAAACCAGACAATGATTTATGTAAAATTGTTCAGTTTGCCTCATAAAATGACATAATTAAATGTAAACCTTACTTGTATTTGCCCTCCATGTCCACTGGCCATGTCAATCATTTTTATGTAAGATCCTTCTTCTACCGTCTCATAAACCTGGCATATGAAATCAACATTATTTAAAGCAAAAGCTCACCTTGAATAGCCATTAAAATTTGAAAGTACATATGAAAGACTTGCCTTCTCATAGTTGGCGACACGTTCTTTAAAGTCCCGCAATCCAGCCTCAAAATCTGATCTGCAAAAGAAAAGCTAATTGTATATGTATCTACAATTCCATATACTCATTAAGATAAGATGTCGTTGGTTTAAAAGGAAACATTACACTTCTGCATAGTCAGGACTTTGCTGAATTTTAAAGCGAATATTCCTCTCAATTATGTCTACATCATTGCATATTGTTTCCAGAAAAATGATCTGTAGCAAAAAAGCAAGGAAACATCAGAAGACTTCGAAATTAAGAATATCATTTTCATATCATATTATCATACATATTACATAGCAGTACCCATCTGTGAGACTCTGACTACAATACCTTGCATCTACCTTCAGCCAATTTCATCAGCATGTTTCTTCGCTGCTTGCTACTGTTTGTGGCATCAAATATCCCAACCTAAATCCAAATTAAAACTTAAGTTAAGAAAAAAAACTTGAAAGAAGGCTTAAAGTAAAAAAGTTATCTAAAAGAATGAATTTACCTGGCCACCTTCTTGCATCCAAGATATCATATCTTCAAATGCCATCTTTGCTACCTAGTGGTACATGACATATTAAAACTATTTTACACACAGAAAAGTTGACATGGAGTTAAATTTTACCAGAATCATCTACGACAAATTGCTAGGTTCAGTGTACACATCTTAACATTCAGGAAAATAAATGCATATTGTTGCATTTATTATGTTCATTATATAAATATCAAGTACATGGTGTAGTTGAGTTGAGACACGATTTTAAGCATATGCGTCTCTCTCTCTCAAAGGACATTATAATTTTTATTCAAGAAACACTGCTTTGTATGCTTCAAAACCAAAACAGTAACTAAACTCTTATTGAAAGACTACAAAAATTCATAAAACTAGTTCCTGAAAATATTTATTCTCCTACATGTACCAGATTGGCAGATCATTTAGTCATAAAATAATTTGAACACAGAATTATTTAGGACTATATATATATATATATATATATATATATTAAAAATCCAAGAGTCAAAAGATAATTAGTTGAATGTAATAAGATTGTATAAAGTCTAGAAGCAACATCTTCAACTAATCTTATTGAATAAGTAGTTATGTACGAGTTGGTTCTATTATTGAAAAGGAAATAGGGTTAAATTGTTTTCATATAAGCTGTAAGTTTTTTCTTAATCTATCCGAGAAAGCTTATTGAAATAATCTAAAAACAACTTATGTACATATCATAAGTTATTTTCATAAGTTCTCTTAAACACTTACACAAGTGCTTATACTATAAATAAGTTTAAAATAAACTCTTACAAATGCACCCTGATTATACACATCTACAACCTAATTATTCACAACCAATATAAATTACTCTTTCACATATTCAAATAAAAAATATTATTTTCCAGAAGTTACCTCGTTACGTGCCTCCACACCTTCAGGATTGTCAGCTCGAAAGAAATCAGCAAACTGCATAGAAGAATATGACATGTATTGTAAGTTTTCCTAGAAAGCATAACAGTACCATAACATCATGATTCCAAGAATGAAACTAACATAAACCAGGGAATCAAGCACCCATAGTGATCACATAATGATGATGTAGCGCAATTTCAAAGTTGATGACATTGCAAAGAATGAGAGATTTATCAAAGAAATGGCAATGTTAGATTTAACAAAATTAGTTGGCTAAATGTCAATTTTGGTCCTTTATATTTTACTAATTTTTCGTTTTGGTACCAATTCACATATTTCCAGGTATGCCCATAATTCCAACCATTGTCCTTAAGGCATAAAAAAGTCATGAAACCAGCAGCACATCTAAAACCAATATAAAGTTCAAAGAACATCAACAACTGTTGGCCTTCTCTGTAGTCTGAATTCCCTGGTGTTTCAAATCAGTATTATTCCACCCTTCATATTGCATTTGTTAAAAAGTCCACTAAGAATCCCTTTAAGCACAAGATTTGTATTACTCTAGTATGCTAACAGTTTCAAATCAAAGCCCCGTATCAATTATTTAAAATTTTGTCAAATCTAACATCTGGGAATGGGGTGTGTCCTAGGTGTGGATGTCTATAGCATAATTGCTGATGTTGAGAAGAAACAATTACAATGAATCAATCCCTATATGTCTCTAGTTGAACTTAACCAACAAAATTTTTTTTTTGTTTTTAAACTCCAATAATCCTTATTGCATCCTCAAAATCAACTGAGAACCCTAGATATTACTCATTAAACTTTAGAAAAATAACAATCTCTAGATAAAGAATTCTTAGACACTGGAATTATTTTCACCTACCGAATCCTCTAATCTACACGAACATGAAACATATCAATTCTTATGACAAACTGCACAATGCGTCATGCAATAAGAGACACATCTAACATTATTATAAAAAAATACACAAAATATATATTAAATATCAGAACAAATTTATACACTAATGACAATTATTCTGCAATTTCAGTCTATAGAATGTAGATAAACAGTACATGAGAGAGCGTAAACTATTCAATTGATTCTTCTACATTAAGTTTACCTGACTAGAACCATGCTTAAGGCGACGATACTGCAACATTGAAACATAAGTTTTGTTAAATTCAAACTTGACATATTTCCTGTCTTCCATTAGATACAAGACTACTGATTACTAAGAAGAATGAGTCAAGAATGAGAACAACCTTACCAACATTGAAGTGTTTGGTATTATGACCTAACCATCGAAGATATCTTGTAAGTTTAGCTGCAGTGTAAGTCTTGCCTCGAGCTGGCAAACTCACCTAAGAAAAAGAAACTAGTTAGAAATTATTCATTTCAAATATTTTATTTTACTAAATAAGATGAAGTACAGAAGGGAATGTGGCATTTTTTTTCCAGGTACATCCAAATTCTAACTTCTCAAGATGTCTCTTATTGAATCTCACTCAAAACTCCAACTCAAAGCCCATAACAAAGTGATAACAAGTGTTGCTTAAAAAGTTTGTGTAATACCATGACAATCGCCAAATGTCTATGCTCTTTGGGACCTAGCATCTGATCAGCAATCGCAGCAGCTGCAACAGCTCCAGCAGCAGCTGGAATTGAATTCTGTCATAAAACCAGGAGGGGGGGGGAGCAGAAGTAACTATTTGTTAATAACCCCAATTGAAAAGTTTGATGCAACATAAATTAATCCAGTGTAAATAAATTTTAATAATAAACAAAAAAATGGAAATCATTTATGCAAACCTTAGTATCAGTGACCAAATTAAGATTAGTGAAAGCATTTGAACTAGAAGATTTTACAAGTCTGGGAACTCCAACACCCCTATCAACAAGAAGTCCCCTCAGATCGTCTTCCTTTTGCAGAGGGGAAATTGTTCCCACAGACTGAGATTTAACCATTCCAGGACTTTGGTACACCTTAGATGGATCAGGGACATTAACCTCCGTCAACTAGTTGGAACATCAACATAGCCTATTAGATGTGATATATTGCATAATCAAGAATCCATATAACCCATTAGCTTATTTTTTTCTCAGCCTCAAGAAGAGGCATTGTGCGTTTTAAACATCATTTGTGCAGCTACTTGTTAGTTATAAAATGATCTACAATCCCAATTTCATGAAACTAGTGATACAGGAAAATAATTCAGAAAGTATACAAATAAAATCCTAATTATTAGCAACAAATATACAGGACCAAAGTAGAAGATATTTTCTCTAAATTAGAGATACTTTCCAACACTTTATCAGCACAGCTTTAGTTACTTATCAAAGGAAAACAGAGATAGAGAGTAAAATTAGCACATTACACTACAAAGCATCAACATACTAGCCAGTGTCACACTTTAGAAATACAAAAGATGCGTCTAAGCTGATATGTTGAGCATAAGAATCTACTTCCTTGACCAATTAAATTCTTTTAAGGTAAATACAACTACAAATCCATCACAGCTTCTGGTTCTGGTAAAAAGACTTCTGAATACGTCACAAATAACCACAGATTCATCAAAATTATTTCAAAATATCTCTAGACTGATTTTACATATTTTTTACCAATCATTTTTAGAAAGTAAAATCATGAATTTGAAATGTGAATATGGAAGTTAAACCTTTACTGTCTCTGGTTGATTGATCATAGAAACACTGCCATCTACAGTAGAAGATGAAATGCTGGCAGACCCACTGCCTAGTGATCTGGGATTCTCTGTCAAGTTAGCCGCATATACAGGTGCTGAACTTGCAGAAACAGGGGGAGATGGAACAATATAATGCTCAAGATCAAGTTCCAAACTCGCAGATGAGATGTTCTGAATAAAAAGTAAAAATTAAGCATGAGATACAGTTTAATTGTTAGCAAAAAGTTGTTTCATATACACATTAACTGAAAGTTGGAAAAAGAGAAAAGAGCAGGGCATATAAAGGGCATCAGTTAAGATACATGATCAACACTGGCAATGTAAGATACAGACAAGCACTTCTACAAGAAACTATTGAATTTCACCTGACTAATCACTTGACCATTGACAATAAATATTTTGCACTATCAATTTAAAAAGTACTACAGAAAAAATTACAGGCCCATGACAGAATGAGTGAATGACAACTGAAATTGGCTGGCATTAAAGGAAAAAAACCTGAGTCCTGAACAGTGCTCTCAAAACTAAAAGAGAAATAAATTCATTGTGCATAATTGGACTATCACGGTGACCATGGTTAGAAAACCTGATTCTTAATGTCATGCACCCCCACACCACAACCACAACCCCATCTTCCAAAGCGATAAACAAACAAAGAAAACTGGTAATTGGAGGAGTCTTACCTCACTACCTGTCTGAACCTCTGAATTTATGCTGACATCAGGTATCCCACGTACAGTTGAAAGACGGAAATTCTCCTGATAAGCCCTCCAACTAGCTGCAAGATCAAAGGGAGAAGCCCTTTTTGCTTCCACAAATACTCGATACTCAAGAACTTGATCACTATCAAGCCTAAACAAAGCCAGCCTGTCACCATCTTGCAATGCTCCCCCAATAAGTACTCGACTTGGACCCTCCTCAATAAAACAAGGATTATCGATGTACTTGGGCTTCAAAAGGAACTTAAACTCTAAAGCTTCTGAAAATTCCAAACAAAATCAAAACTTCAGGTTACAAATGCAGTCTAGTACACAACCCCTGTTACTTCAGCAAGACAATCACCAAAACTAACCTTCAAGACATCTTAAGACCATCTTATTAAAGCTATCACTCAATACTGAGTAAAACTTTGCATCTTGTTTTTAAAAAAAAATATATGTTTTACATAAATTATACAACTTACTCCCTCCGATCTCAGATATAAGGAAAAAAAACTGATTCAAGCTAATTAAGAAAGTTAATTAACCACATTTAATTGCACCAATTTCAATTGTAGAGTAAATTTTTTCCCAACTTATCCTTCATAAGAACTTGGTACCAAGAATAAAAAAGAGTCATTCAAACTCGCACCTCAATTAAATGAATGATATTTCAGAGTAACATTAAATAAGGTAAAATTGTTGGAATTTTCATGTATTTAAGACCAAGAAAATGATTTTTTTTCTTATTCTTATATTTGAGACAGGAGAGAGTAATTTAAAAGGAAAAGCAAACATCAAGCAAGTGAGAAAGCATTACCGTGATTGGGTGGAACGACAAAGCTCAACTCCCACACTGACGCTGATTCCCGTTCCATAGAAAGCTGAAAATTTTGCACCAAAAACAACAACAATAAGAAAAACTAAGACAGACCCAGAATAATAGCAACGAAATGGTGAAATGGGTATGAATCAAAATTACAGCTTTGGAAGGATCCAAAGAAGGGCAAGAGCCAGATACGTGAGGGAGAAGGTCCCTAGAGAGAGTGAGATTGGGATTCTCCATCTTCACCGAAACATAGAGCAATTCCGGGATTCCTAACGGCGATTGGTGAAGGCCATCTCGGTCTTCTTCAATATTCCCCACCATTGATTCTTCAGAGTTTCGTTACAGTGTATTAGCAGTAGCAGCAGCAGTAACAGCTGAACTGAAACGGAACGAAAGGTTTTTTAACGATGTGTGTGTTAATATCATATGTGTACGAAAAATCCTTATCCATGTGTATAACTGTTAGCAGTGTGACACGGAAAGGGACAATTTAAAAAGACAAAAGACTTTTAAATTTTAGTGTGTGATTGATTGGATTAGTTTTTTTCTAAAAATGATTTCCATAAATATTATATTTAATTATTATTAGATTTCAGGTTAACCTAATAATAATTAAATGTAATATCGTAAGTGTGAGTTCGAGCACTGTCGAATGAAAAATTAAAATCAAAGATATTTCATTAAAGATAATAAACAAAAAATCAAAGAGATTTCATTAAAGATAATAAACAGATTTTTTCAGAGATATCCGTCATCGGTAAATACTCTATAGTATGTAATCTGGGCTCTTGCACCACTATGGTGTAATTTTTTTAAAAAAATATTATAATTGATGAATTTTTAAAAAGTTATAAAAATAAATAAATCATACTTTGAAAAAATCATACTTAAGCACAATTTTATATTGTAAAAAATTTTCACATTGAAATCTTATTTTGACATATGATTTCAATTTTTTAATTTTTTTTGTTATTAAAAGTTGAAATCGTGTAACATATGATTTAAACATGGTTTTTAAAATTTTAAAAAAACTGAAATTATATAAAATTTCAACTTTTAATAATAAAAAATTTTAAAAAAATAACTAGAATCGTATGTTAAAATATAATTTCAATTCTTACATAAAAATATTTTAATCAAATAAAAAGTGAAATTTTGCTTTAATATACGATTTCTTTATTGTAAAATCGTGTAGCAAAATGTGATTTATTTATTTTCATAGTTTTTTTTAAATACCTATTATGATAATTTAAAAAAAATACTCATTTTCGTAGATAACATGATTCTAAAAGAATCTGGTTAAAAGAATAGATTTCAATGATTTAACACCTGTTTACTTTGAAATTAAATGAACAATTAATTTTAATATAACTAATTTTAAATTATTAAATATAATTAAGATGTATGAGAAATTTGATCTTTATCATAATTTTTTTTATCGGTACGTATGATATTGTAGAGTTTTGAAGGAATGATCCAGAAAAAAGATGGCAAAATTAATTTCTTCTATCAGTTTGAGATTCTCCAAAAAGTGAAGGAATAGGAAGGGAACGAAATTGGCTTTATTTATTCTCTTTTTTCCAGTTGTATTAATATTTAATTTTGTTAATATTTAATTTTGTAATTTAATTTCAAGACAAGGGAGAAATAACACATTCAAGTGTAAAAGATAATTAAAAAGGTCCAAAGTGATGTATCTCATTCTCATTGTTTGAGAGTAGCTGAAATATGAAGCTCACCTGCGTTCTTCTTCTCACCAAATCAGCACCTCCACACTACACAATTTGCTGCAAATTAAATTTTTTATCTAGTATACATATTCAAGAGTTAATCTAGCTCGATTTTATTATAAAAACTTAATTTAACGTGCAAAAAAAATATTTTTTAAATTTGTAGATGTTATTTGTTTTTTTAAAATTTATTATCACATGATTCTTCTCTATTAAAAAAGTACTCTTCAAAACATATTTTTTTATATAAAGATTATTTGTTATACATCATTCTTTGGGAATATTTAATCCTTTTAATAAATCTCAATAACGGGAAGAATAAGCTCACGTCCGCAATATATATACTGAGTTCCTCAAATGCACGTGTGGGTATAAAATAAAATGTTTGGCATGATAACGATATAATGGAAAACTCAAACACCCACCAAATCGAGTACTCAATACCCATTTTCTTAACATTCTTTATTTCTTTATGGGTTGTGTTTTTTTTATAAAAAAAAATTATGTGTTTAATTCCACAATTAAATACATAAATCTAAAAGTGTTTGCTATTATATATTTAACTATTGAGTTTTTTTTGAAAAAGAAATGTAACATCTTCTACTGACATACATTAATTAAGAAAAATATATAAAATACGAAATTTAATTAAATAAATTTTCTTTAAATTGTTTAAACAAATTCACGTGATTTCATTCATTTCATTGTTATTAAATAAAATTTATTAGACATCTTTCGTTCAAAATAAGATTGTCTATATTTACAAAAGAACTCAAGTTAAGCAATGGAATAAAATAAAATAAAATACATGCTTGGAACATTGTACAATTAAAATAGAAATTTATGCTCCAATGTCACGTCCTATCATATTATTGTGTCACAGCGTCCTGTAGCATGACGGTCTTTAAAGTCATACATCTAGTCATCTCCTCCTACAAATACAAGGTTTCGAAATCCTCGCAGGAATCAAACATAAACAACACATAGGGAGTGAGTTATCACATTTCTAAATAAAATACAGATAAACAAAGACATGAGCAAAATACACTATAAAAATATTTATAGCATAGTTCAACTTAATACAATCTATGCCACTTCACAACTTTATAATTTAAAATTCATTTTTTAATCATCAATCACATTACATATGAATCACACACTCGAGTTAAGATATAACAACACTCACCAATTTCATAATAAACAATTCTCAAGCGTTATGCAACGATTATACCAAGACTCAAATTTATATGCAATGTGCTATCATGTTAGTGAAAAATAATATTAGAGCACTTAAAAGTACATAGCAAGACACGTCACACAATGTGTATGTCAGGTTA
The DNA here is from genome assembly GCF_000004515.6 of Glycine max. Classification (NCBI taxonomy): domain Eukaryota; kingdom Viridiplantae; phylum Streptophyta; class Magnoliopsida; order Fabales; family Fabaceae; genus Glycine; species Glycine max. The sequence continues at coordinate 43,443,273 of NC_016089.4, read as the reverse complement.
CTCTCACTAAGTAAAATTATAAGGTGACTAGTCAGGGTCACTTTGTTTTGCGAGAATACTGCAATCATATGGGATCAACATATGCTTAAAGGAGCGCTCAAACCGAATGTATTTACTCTTAAGGCCTAGACTCCAAAGAATCCATTAGGGCCTCACCTTCCTGATTCAGATCCAATCCCTAAAACAACTTTTGCACACAGACATTGCTCATGAATTATATAATATCAACGATCTCACACTTATTTTCAAACACATTTAACACATTGCGCTACAATTTAACACTTTAGGTTCCTAACTTGGAACCCTACATTTTCCTTTTAACACTTCACGCATAAACATTTTTCTCAAGATAAACGTCAGTTAGGTTATTGTATAATTCACAACTCACAACACAAGTATTGTCATATCAAGTATTAACCACATATTTATTCACTACTATATCCCATGTTTACAATTTAACATCTCACAATGTCACAATTCATCATCACATGTTTACATGCATCTCACAAATTAACGCATGTTCAACTTTGCAATTATATTCAATCTCATTAACAATGTTATAATTTCAAAGAAACATGTTATTTCAAAATTCATTACATATTCAATTTATCACTTACACACCATTTCAATTACAATTTCATGATCCCAACATAACAATTTATCACGCTAATGTAATAAATTTTATCCAAAACACAAACAAATTATATAAAAATGTTTCTCACAACATGGAAAGTAAAATCCCTCAAACAATTTCACATAATCATATCAAAATCAAAGTAATCAAAATCATAGGTAAAAAACACAAAAATACCAAGAACACTCAATTTTATCAACCAATTCACATCAAGAAATCAATTAGTTCGTCAAACACAACAATCTCGTAATTATAGTCATACAAAAAGAATTATAATAGAATAAGCACCCCAAAATAAATCTCATTTTGATCCTCTAAGGATATCTACATATGTTCATTCTAACCTCAATTGTGATAAATTCATCTCTTACCTCTAAGCGGACTTACATATGTAGTCCGGCAGCAATAGCAGTGTCTCTAACGGTTCCCTAAGATTCCTCAAGCTTTTTTTTAGGTTATTTTGTTAGGGTTTTCAAGCATTAGAGACAAGAAGAACAAGGAATTGGAGCCTTAATTTTACTATCTCCGTGCGAGGAACATTTCTCTCTCTACAAACATCATTTCACAAATAATCCCAACAGTGGAAATGTGTGAAAATGAGTTGCAAAGTTGGTGTCCAAATTTCACGACGATCCAACTGTTAACGAATCTGAAATTATAATTTTACTGAGACAAATTTGAGTATATGCGGGAAAAAGAGATAATTTTGAAAGAGGAAAAAGGGAAATCAAATTTAAGAGTAAGAAAGAGCGTAGAGACATAAAAAAACTGACCTAATATATATTTATTTATAATTAGGATACTTTTAGCCTATTATTTAGTTTTTTTTATTTTATAAAAATGAACTCTATCTTACTTTTTATCAAATGAATAAATAAAATATCTTTTTATTTTATTTTCTAAAAACACATATTTATTTTGTTTACCTAAAAAATTATTTTAATTAATAAAATTATTTTCCTCCTTATTTATTTAATTATAAAAATCTCATTATTTTTCTAAAATTTTATTTATTTTTAAATAAAATCCTTTTTAATTTATTTTACGAAAAAATGAAATGTTAAAAGGACTAAAAAATATTTTACAAATTTAAGAAACCACAAAATGCAAGTTTTAATTTAGGAAACTAAAAATAATATACTTCTATCCAAAAGTTTTAATTTAGTAATATACGTATAATTTATCACTTGCACAATGACTAATGAGGATTTATCTCTTGCATAATTAAGAAAGCATATACCTAATATCCAAAAGTAGGCAATGCTTTAAGAAATTACATAGCATATACATTTTCTCAATTCCGCGGCTAATGTGTATACATCAAATAATTAAGAGAAGACAATTTAAGTTAACATACAGGTTTCTGGCAAGTTTTAACAAGTTTGGGGCATTTTATCAGATTACTATAGCTTGGTATAGCACAACCAATCTTCTTCAATTCTTGAAATGCTTGTATGGTCTCAAGATCAAAGCCACCTGCAAACTGAAAGGCTTCATGGTTGATGAGTTGGATAAGAGGAAATGTTAACTTAGGGCTGTTTGAGGAATGTACTCTACCTGGTGCACTCTGAATGCAAACTTAACTCCTTGTACAAAAAGGTTATCTTCCTGCAAAAGTTCATTTGACACTAATTCCTTTGTCATCCGTTTCATGAATTCCTTTGCCAGCCTCAATGAACTTAGCTTCATCTGCAGTCAATAACAAGATAAAGCCATTCAATTGATTTTGATTGTAATAACTAGATACCCCTTCTACAATGAAAGGCTAGAAAAGATGAAGATTAATCAACATTAGAAACTTTTTGTCTGGAGTCATTGAAATGATACTAATTTTGTCTGAGGCTAGAATTATAGAACAATATACCCTCAATTAGTTTTATGGTTGTTTGATCTATGTGAAACTGACAATTACAGGACCATTCAACAACGTCATGTTTGATTTCACATAAACTGGAGTTTAAGCATGCTAACCAATAATGTATTTTTTCTTGATTTCACATAAGCTTGAGTTTAAGATTACTAACCAATAAACCTTTATATATTTTGAACAAAACACACACCATCATTAGTAAGCATACTAACCAATAAACCTTATTTAATAGAAAGGTGGTGTTTATATTTCTCTTAAGGCATGAATAAGTAAGCTATGTGCTCCCTACCTGACCAATAATGCCTATGTCCAGCATCCATTCCCAAGGGATATGGAAATTCTTGTATCTCTTGCTAGTACTCTCCCTCATCCTCTCTTTAGCACTTACACTTCTCTCCAACCTGCACATTTGAAAGTGGCACTTTCAATTGATTTTTAAGTATTGCTCAAAAGTTTTAGTTAGCGGATTAGTAAATTTAGTACATGCTCGCCTGTCTTGCAGTGCTTGTATCTTTCTCAAAGTCTGAGCCAATGACTCTTTGGGATTGTCCTCATAGGATGAAACTTCAGATTCAAGGTTCTTCAGATCTCTGTAGTTACAAGCTGCTTCTCTGAGTGCATCTACTTTTTGTTCTGGCCATTGAGGAAAATGTTTTAGCACTGACCTTTCATCCACCAATGAAGATAGTTCCCCATCTAGCCATTTGACAAATGCTTCCACCTCAGAAACATCTGCAAAAGAGGTAGACTCAACCTCCTTAATTAAGAAACTGATGAATTCCCCTTGTCTTTGAACTTCTGATTTTATCTGTCCAGAAATGTGCATAGTATCAATGAGCATAGATTAAGATTAATCAACATAGAAAAATTTGACACATAAATATGATGAGCATTGAGGAGCTTGGAACTAAACTTACAGCTGAGAGATAAGTTGAGCGGTTTTCAATTTCCTCAATCATGTTTCTGGTGAATGCTACTGTGGGAATTCCATTGGAATGTATTCTGTTTTCCATGTTAGCATCCTTTTGTGTTAGGGAACGATACAATTCGATTACTTCAGGCACACGGCGCAGAGTTTTTAACCCAACCGATGATAATTTTGGTGGTGTTGGAGGTGGTGGTGGTGCTATTGCTTGCTGCACTTTAAGTCCTTTCTCTTTTTTATGTAAAGGAAGAAGGAGGGTGGGAGAAGGCCTTGGTGGCGGAGCTGGTGTTACTATTGCTGCTGGTTTGTCTTTTTTAGGTGTTGTGTCTTTGAAATTTGGATTTGTATGCACATTCTCATACTGTGAACTCTTTTCACCTGTGATTACCTGAACTGGTGGTGCTTTATGTTGTTGATGTGCTTCTGAATTGTTGTTGTCATCTATGGATTTCTGTATCTTCTTCCATAGAACGGATTTCCTCTCCATGTTGTGTGCTTTAAGTGAAATTATCTGTGACTTTAACCGAACTACTTCTTCTCTGAGTTCCTGATTTTCCTTCAGTAGTAACTCATTCCTTGCCATGTGGACTTCAAGTTTTTTCTTAAGAGATGTGATGATCTCAGACTCATTCTCTTCCTGTAGCATTGTCTCCCCTTCCCTCATCAGAAAGATAGCTATTAGATGGTTACCAATTTGATAGCTTGTTTTTCTTCTAAATTTGGTCTTGCTTTTGAAGTAAGGTTGGTATGTAAGAGTTAAATATGCTAGAATGCCCCTGAAGATGCTTGCAATGGCATTATGGACATGATGAGAACAATAGTCTTGATAAGGATGCTTTGGACATTTCACACCACTTTAATGCACTTTGCTCTAAAGACTCATTATGATTTCTTTTGTGACAAATTTTATGGGGGATAGGAGATTACTTGGGCTTGATGGCAGTGCTAGTATGTGATAGCTGCACTTAGAGTGCCATGTTAGGTACAACCTTAAATTCTTTGGTCAAATTTACTCTACTTCAATGCTTTTGATTTTAGACTAATCTTTTGCGGGGTGAGATTTCTTGCTTTCTAATTTGTTATGGTGTCATATCTTTGAGGGTTTAGTGTTGTACACCTATACTTCAAAATTTTGCTAAGTGAGGTTATTTGGCATTAGTGAGTATATGCTTGTCTTGTCTCATTAATTTCTATTTTGAATCATGTCCACTCTTAATTCAATTCAGATTTTCTATTTACTATACACGTGGCAAAAAAAAAAACTAGTTAGTATACCAAACTGGTTACAAAGTCTAAACATACCTACCTACCTATATGGAACTCTCTTTAATCTTTACAAATCTGTCATGTACAAGTGTAACATGTGGAATGGGAGTGTCATTGGGTCAGCCTAGCTCTATTGTGATGGTTACCTTTCTTTTCATCATTTGAGAAGTGCCCTTCTTCTAGTTGAATGGCATTTTTGGCTATTCTTTGCTTATGAAGCAATGAAAAGAAAGGACAAAGGAGGTAGGAAAATGTATCCCATATAGTGAGGTTCCTAGAAGGGTACGTGAAAATATTCATAAGGAAAGGTGGTGATTATTACAGCATACCAAATAAGATCCTTATGATATCTACATTTTTTTCCAATTAATTATGTTGTCTCAAAGCCCCTCCTTAGCTCCTTTTCTTTTTTTCTACTCCTAATTCCATGGACTTAAATTCATCACCCCTTCTACCCTTTCCACAACCGAAAGTGTGAATTGATGTAGATTGGTACTGTTTATGCTTTAGGTGAAGAACGTGAAAGTAATCAGAAACATTGTTCCAAGTCCTTAAAATATTTGTTTGAAACTTCATATATATGTCATTCCATTCTCTTTACCATCACTAACAATTTTTAGAGGAACAAATGTGTGTTTTTTTTCCTCTTGGAGTAGGTGGCTTATCTCATCATTCCTTTATTTCTTCTTTCTTTCTGACTTGAAAAAAGAAAAGTGAAGAGCAAGCACATTATAAAAGTTGAATCAATTAAAATATAGTATCAACTTAGAGAAATGAGAAATAATGTAAAGTTGATATGTAGATGCCCTGAATATGAGGGAAGAAGTCTACACCTCATGCAGCATTTGGGAATTCTTGTGAAGTTTCAATGACAACTATGATTCTGTTAACATTTATTGCGCGGTTGGAGCTGTATATAGTTGGCTAGAATGTACACATTGAATTTGAATATTGTGGGTCAACACATCAAAGACTAAGAATATCATATTGGGTTCCTACATAGATGAATATGGAACATGCATAACCTTTTAACAATGTTTATATATAGCCCCACTGTCCAGCCTTGCAGGCTGTTTTACGTCCAAACCTTATATATATCATTCTTATCCACACAAATATAATGTACATAACATTGATGGGGAAGAAATGCAAACAATATATATATATATATATATATATATATATATATATATATATATATAGCACACTTTTCTTTTTCATTGTTCAACACATTATATATATGTTACTGAGTTAAATTACGTAGGTCCAATAAATATATAATGTTATTTACACTTAATTTCTTGTCGAGTTTTATTTATTATTTAATAGTACTTGTCTAAATTCTATATAATAATAAAAAATTAAGTTTAATTTTCATACATTATTAAAGATTTTACACGAACAATAAATTAGAAATATTTTTAAATGAATTTTAAAGTAGCTATTAAGAAACTCGACAACCTTTGACACAAACAAAAATATATGATTGAATGACATTAAACAAAATATTTAAACTAATTTTATTAAAGGATCACATTGGCTCACATTTAAAATATAAAGGATAAAAAAAGAGAGAATATTAAAATAAATTTTACTAAAAAGATCAAGAACCAAAAAGTATTTTTGAAGGAAAGAAAAAACCATCTTTCCTTTGTATTCATACAAAAAAATATATCACTCGTCTTTCCTCCGTACTACATGTCATAATGATAGAGAGAAATAGATGCAAAAAATGATGTTGCATGTATAAACTGTTGCATGCTTATTATATTTCTTTTTTGTTTAATGAAAAATGAATTAGTTGAAGAAAGATGAGAAAATAAATAAGAAGAATCATTTGGGTCACTTTGAGAAGTTGATTTCTCAACTGAGAAATCTGAAGCTAACACAAATTTCTTTAAATTTCTTCAAATTTCAATATCAAATTTGTAAAATAGTGTTAGCCCACGAAATGCTTTTCTTTCTGCCTACCAACCAATTTACTATTATTCCACCTTGGAACACCAAGTCCACATATGAGCGATACAAAGATCGCTGGCTAGAGTTGTGCATGTTCCTAGCTAATACATTTGTGTCACTAAAAACTAATTTGATAATTACAAAGCTTGGATAGTGAAACTGTCAAATCTACTTATGGTTACGAATTGAATGCTATCATTAGAAAGGGTAATGTAAAAATTTACACGATGGTAGCGTGAAGACCCTCATTAGGGTATAGTAAGAAGTACGTTACAATTCCTGTTGGAAATTATTTATTTATTTCTTTATGCTGTTTATATTTGGATATTATAGGTGGATTATGATAGTTTGCAGTGTCCAATGTGATAATGAAGAGAAAACTAGCGAAATTATACAAGCTGATAGAGATGCTGGTTGATGTAATCAAGAAAAAATGAGTTGGAAAAGCCAACAGATTCAATTCCTATTAGCACATGCAAAAGCTATTATAGAACTTCTGAAGTTTTTCAATTTCATCCAATACAATTAGAGAAGGTTAAAATTGAGGATTAAATTCAGTGTGCATCAAGAATGTATAATAAGCAATATTATTGTTCAAGTATGTAGGTACCTCTGTATATTCTACATTATGGAGGAAATTGAAGTCTGGTGTTACAAGAAATATGTACCTGTGTATATTATACATTTTTTTTTTGTATGAAACAAATTTTTAAATTACATTCTTAGATACAGAATCATGGACACCTAGAGCTCAATGATGTAAAATCTACAACTGGTTCATCCTTATAACTGCCTTGTGGAAGTCATTGTCAATGTTTTTAACCAACATTTACAAATTGACTATTTTCTTCTATGCAAGTACCTTTGTGAAAATGTTAGAGTTAGACATGGTAAACCATACCAACTTCTAGCAAAGAAGTATGAGCTACGTTCAAGAAACCATCAGGGTCTCTGCAATTTTTGCTTAGAAAAGCATAAACAACATTAATGGCAAATTTCTTTAGAATGGTGGATGATTTCTTTGCCTCTGCATAGGAATGTCCAAGTATATAGGTAACACCAGACTCCTTGGCTTTTAAAATCTGCATAGACTCATCTTTATAGGGAGTCTCTTGAAGATGATCATTGTCATTCTTCTTCACACGTAAAACACATGAAAATGGAAAATTTTTCTCTATGTAACATGAGCTACTCAAAGTGTGTGGTGAAACACCAAGGTGTTCCATATTTAAGTTTCCATCATCCATAGAAAATTCTTCTGGTGTTGGTGCTGGATCACTCTCTTCTATTTCTACAAATTGTATTATTGCACTTACCAATTTGTTCTCAAAATTGTAGTTCTCTTGTTGCAGATCCTTGTAGCCGTACCTGACAATGCAACAAAACATGCGGTACTCCTTCGGGCCAATCCTGCTGATGACCAACCGTTCGTTGTCACTGACACAAGGGACTTGAACTGATTTGACACATACAAAAACTAACACCTGATGGAATGCTGGCAAGTTTGTAACAAAATGGCCAAAAATAGCTGGAACACCTGAAGCCAGATTGCTGAAAATGACCCCTATTCCCGGGACACGGACCATGCCTAAGCAAGGTCCCAAGGATAGTATCTTGCTCATTGAAACCTTGTTCTCCACATCAAATTCATGTTTCTTCATTGTTCCATAGTTCCAAGTGAACATTATACTCATAAAGATAAAAGATAGCACAAGGGGGATCCATCCTCCTTCAGGAACTTTGCAGATAGAAGCCGAGATGTAAAGCAGTTCAATTGATCCAAACAATACCAAACATATAATGGCTTTTATTATTCCTTGCTTCCAAACAATCACCATTACTAGTGTCATCAAGCATGTTGTCACAAACATAACAGTGGTGGTGGCCAGCCCTACAGACCAAGCAAAATAGTTAGCACTTAATTGTCAATAATTAAAATATCATAGGTAAACATAGTGAAAAAGAAGTGTACCATATGCATGACCCATCATGTCAATATCCCTTAGGCCAATTGTCACAGCTAAACAAAGGCACATTAATATCCAATTGACTTCTGGGACATAAATCTGTCCGTATATTCTGCTTGAAGTATGAACAATCTTAACCGGAGGAAAACAATTTAGTGCACAACACTGGCTTACAATGGAAAAGGTAGCCGAAATCACTGCTTGACTTCCAACAATGGCAGCAAGAGTGGCCACTATGAAAACTGGCCAAAATACAGTTTCTGCAGAAAAATAGTAGCACAATTACACTAGAGAGGCCATAAATAACCTTAGAAGCTTGTGGTTTCTTGAAATAATTTCTTGCCTGGTATGGCTTTGTAGAAACTTTCTTGAATGTCATGATGATGCTTAGAGAGAAACGCGGCCTCACCCATATATGCCAAAATCAGGCAGGGATACACTAGACATGTGAAAGCCACCTGAGATTAAGGGAGACTGTTAAAGCACATATCATTTTGGTATGGCAGAATAGAATACTAGGATCAACTTAATCATTCATTTATTCTATACTCTCAAATCTCTATTTACCTTTATTGAGAGTGCAGAAAAATGACCCAAGGCAGCATACATTGCCTCCACTCCTGAGAAAGTACCACAGGAAAATTAATTCCACTATTCTAGCTGTTAATAAAATTAACTATATTATATAGGTTCTTATACAATAAAAAATAAAAACTATATGATAGGTACCTGTGATTGAAAGCACAACTCCACCTAATGACATCCATCCTTCAATGCCAGTGGCTCTGAGGAACTTCAACATGTAGAGTGGAGAAAGTGCACGGTATATTTGTCGGTTCCAGTAGAATATGTTGTATACACCAATACCACTGATGCACAAAAGCCATGCTGCAACTACTGGGGCAAACATGAAGGCAACTCTATGTGTCCCATGATGTTGAATGGAGAAAAGGACCAACAAAATGACACATGAGATTATGACAACATAATCTGCATAAATAATGTAGAGTTTTAAAAATTGTGAATAGATTATATAAAGGTGGTGAAAGAAGCTTGGTGGGCTTACTTTCATGGAGTCCTTTGATCTTAACTTGAACTCCTGAAACTGCTGAAAAAACTGAAAGGAGACACGAGGGATGTTCATAGACCCAAAGGAGAAACAAATACAAATGTTTTTACAGATATCAACTCCTGAACTAACTCATATCTCATAATAAGTAAATTAAATTTAGAAAGGAAAAAAAACATAGGAATCCAAGAACTAGGTGATATGGCATAAATCTCTTGATATGTAATTCACTAGTAATTTCCTTTTACTAATAAATATTAAGATAGTAATCTCCTTAAGTATCAGTGTATTGTGAGGTTCCTTTACCCCTTGCCCCTCCAATTCTAAAAATGTTCTCAGTTAGAGCCCTTAGAATATCTTATTCCCTCACTTATTCTGCAAAATTTGCATTGCTTTAAAACCTCCATAGTAAAATACTTGTCTAATGGTTACCGCCCATAGGAGTTCCCCACTAGGCCCCTACCATCCATTTTCTTCATTATTATGTAATAATTATATAATGATGAACAAGTTCCCCATTTGATCATTCTGTTAAAAAAAAAGTTCCCCATCTGACCATCAAAAGTATTGCAATTCACTAGGGCGGTTTGCTAGATTAATATGATATTTGAAATATATAATTTTCTTAACCCTAAGAAAAACATGTTTCACAGAACAAATCTTCCGCGAAAGAAGAATAATACGTGCCTTTTCTACCATACTTATTAATTAGAAAAGTAAAAATGCCAATAACCTTCAGTAACTTATTTTCCCTTTCCTTGCTAATATGAACTTAGACTGCATTACATCATACATTTAATCATGAGATGTAGAACTATTGTGGTATGATGTTTGAGATTCATGTCAAGAAATTGAGTTAATTTGAATAAACTTCTCAATAAACACTTTAAGAAGAAGAAAATAAAATAAATTGGGGAGATAAAATGAATAAGACTTCTCTCATTAATTAAAATTAACTTATGCAACTTAACTTTGTCAAATGTCTTCTTATTTAATTTCTATTTAAGTTGGAACCCATAAGTTAATTTTAACTTGCAGAAAAAAATTATTCATGTTACCTCCTTGATTCATTATGTTCTTCTCCTACAATTGTTGAGCAGTTTATCCAAACTGACTCAGCATATTTTCTGTAAACAATACAAATATTTAATCTGAAATATGTTTTTATCCGATGAAACTAAAAAGAAATAATAATTCTAGAAATGAGCAATCACCTAAAGCTACCATTTAAGGCATGCACTCATGTAACTATAACAAAGCCAATGATGGATCACATACTTCATGTGTTCTTATAGAAGCTCAGGGGCTGCTCTTGATCAACTACCTGATATTGCAGGAGTAATCACACCATCACCAATTGTCATACAGGTTCCTAGCAGAACAAAGATCAACAGTCCTTTCTGGAACCTTGGGTGCTTTTCAAAGAACAACTTCAAATTAGCAGACAGCCATGTGTCAGCAGAATCTTGTGTGGTATATGCCGATAATTTCTCATCTGTGGCTTGCTGATTAGGTAAAATGCTTAGTCTTGCATGCCGGCAGAGAAGTGAGTACAATGCAAAGGTACCTCCTGCACAAGTGAACCATTGATTCTAAAAAGATTTCACTAATTATCCTCGGCAACATGAGAAATTCTAAGATGCTCATGGAGCAAGACGGAAAATAATGACTCATTTAGCAAACTGTTGACAGGAAATTTCTATATCTCTATTGTAAAACAAATAGTGGTAGTAAGTCACCAGTAAATTAATCCTGAAACATTATTCTACTAATCAATAAATCATGTAAGGCGGATTATATTTCAAGAAACTACACATAAAGGAGGAAAATTATGCTCACAATTTTATATAAAGTTATAGGAACAAATGACTGGATATAGACTGTGCTTTTCTTTTTTCCATTTGGTAAAGCATAAATATTCAGCAGTTGTGTAATTTTTGGTTTAATAAGAATCTGAATATAAAATTATGTATCTATCCCATATAGTTATAATTGGCTTGGCTTTTGCAGCTTGGAAACCTGAGGAACTGAACAGACACACACCAAGAGCACCAGATTCATGATTCGAGATTTTACCTTCCCCATTGTCATCAGCAGACATAACAATGAAAACATATTTGAAGAGAGCAATAATGGTAAATGTCCAGAAGATAAATGAAAGCACGCCAAAAATTTCCTCTTCATCTTCTTTGAGCCTCAATTTCCCTGAGAACGTGGTCTTGTAAACATAAAGAGGAGAAGTGCTGAGGTCACCATAAACTATTCCAAGACTTTGGTATGCTAGAGTGAGCACAGTTGCACAAGATGTTCTCTTTAAATTCTGATACAAGAAGCAAAAAATAAGAAATTAGTAGTATACAATGCACAATTAACCTTAGCCAAGTGCCATAGCACTTATGACAAAGTAAAGAAAAATCCTATTAAAGCATTCTATAAACTTCTGAGTATCATGAGTCCATATGTCAGAGCAGCATCCAGTTCATTATATTTTTTAAAACTTTAAAAGGAAAATGCTAGAATTAAGACTTTTCTCCAATTAAACCCTGTTGTGACCAACACTCTCCACAATTCAGAACACAAACATTAATCAAATATGAAAAATTGAAGAAATAAAATAAATAGAGAAATCAGAAGCAGTTAGAAATAGCAAAATGAGGATCCAATGTAATATGTTAATATAACTCACATGCAATGCCAAAAAGCCAGTAAATAATTAGTAGACATTAAGAAAAGGACACTGATGTCATTAAAATCCAAAGCGGAACATGGCAATGTCCTTCTTATACACCTAAGGGAAACACCATGAATACAAGTAACATCTTATTAGTTGTCAATACGACAGACAAAACTCACAGAACCCCATCTAGCTCAAAATATCAAACATGTCAATGGAAGTTCCCAACCTTGAAAACATTTTAGACAACATGGGAAAATATGAAGACATTCACAGGAAAATGACCATGTAGAAATGGATCAGTTAATAAAAAAGTTGACAATAGACCATGCAAGTATTGAGGGGTATAGTTCCTTTAGTTTATAGACTTTGGACTGTTAGAGTAAAAAATGAAGAAAAAAGAGTACCTGCTGAGACATTCCATGTTCCACAAATTGCTCAGATGGATTCATGGCTGAAAGAGAAGGAAAATTGAGGATGATGATGCAGAAGCAAAGATGAGGTCAGTTATGATGAGACAAAGAATAATATATAGAAGTGAATGATAGATAGAGAATACAGGGAATGAACAGCAGAAGAACTGAAGTAGTAGAAAGGCAAGTGGTGTGTGTCCAAAGAAGTTGCAAAATGCATTCAATGCTCTTTAACTCTCTCTTGGTGGACTTATTAACCAACCTAACACCTTCCCCACACCCCTCAAAATGAATGGTAAACAACTTATTTTCTGTCCAAATGCTGGTTACAAATAGTATTTTTCACATCAAGTGAACATTAGATATCTGGATTGTGTATTTATCAAAAAAAAAATATTTGGATTGTGTAAAATAATTAAAATAGATGTATATGAATTCAATTGAAATTGAAGTAACTTAAAATGGATATAATTAAGTTAATTGAGTATAATTTGTGAGTTGTTGTAATCTCCTTTATATTTTAATTTCTACTGATAAAAAAATTGAAACAATTTATTGTTAATGACCGATCTAAGGGGGCCATGGCCTCTCCCTTGGAATCCTTTATGTATATATCAGGAAAAAAATTAAAATTAAAAAAATACTAATGAAAAAATATATAAGAAAAATAAATTTTTGAATTGATATGTGCTTAATTTTCTTCTATTAGAAGATTGTATATCTAGTTTTACACAAAATTAATAATAAATATTTTTTAAAACTTATTATTTATTAATAGTTAGATATTTAAATAATTATGTAAAAAAAAATTGACTTCCTTTTAATACACTTTTGGATCCGTCCATGTTTATTACCATATAAAGGAATGTAAATGTTTTTTAAAGGAAAATAAATGTAAATGTTAGTATATATTTCAAATGTTTATTTAAAAAAAATATTATTCTTACACCATAGTATATCCTTAAATTATTTTCTATATTAAAAGTAGAAAATATAAATTTCCACCCTATCTTTAAACCATAAATTGAAAGTCAATAGTTAGCTCAATTGTTGGGTACATATAGGTATTTTTTAGTATAAGAAACTTGCACGTTATGTGTAACATTCTGATTGTCGACTTCTTGACAGTTCTCACACTATAATATTTTACACGGTGATACTTCACTCAACTTCCTTATTAGTCATAACCCTTCATCGGTCAGAACCTTTTGTAGGTAATCTTTCCAAAATCTCTACAATCAAGGGCGTCACAAATGGTGTCAAAGCAAACTTCTCTCCCAGTACGGTGTGGTTCAAGGACGAATTAAGCAAAAGCTGATGGGTATGTAACACCTTAATGAATCACACCAGAAAGAGAGGGATCCAAAGACTTTCTAGGTACGAGATTGTACAGTTAAGGATTAAAGGAATTAATTGGTACTATCTACTTTTTTATATCCTGTCAAATAAGAACTTCACAGTTAAACATGTTTCGCTTGGAGTAATTATGAGATGAATAATATTGTGGGAAGTTTCTCTGGAAGTGTATAAGTAAGGACAAAACATGTTAAAAGTCTTGTAAGTCTTAGAAAATACAATCTCAATAAAATGGAATTGGGAAACCATTTTTTTTAAATAATAACAGACAAAATTCTAATAGTTTTTTAAAATCACATATATTCTTTACAAGAAACAATTTTATTTGATGCAGAATATTTACAACATGATCGGCTAATTCTTCATTATTATTATTTACATACACAAGATTTAAACTGAAAATTCAATAATTAACCTAATTAACATTTGAACCAGTCATCCGTTGGTAAAAAAAATTGTTCATTGTAATTTACTATTAGCAAGTTTTGTCAATCTATCAAGATTACATAGTCAATGTTTGGTACTGGAGTTTTAAAGAAAAGAGGGGACCATTTTCTTATTTTTAAATTAAGATAGTTATTAGTTATTAATGTTCATAAAAATATATAAAATATAAGGATTTTAGATTTATATTAATCTATAAGAATCTAATCAAAAGTGTAAAAAAAAAAAAGACTATTATTTAATCTCTAATTGTTAAGTGGGATAAAACTTAGTTGCTGTAATTGTTAAGTACGTTAAGATTATTAATTTTTTTAATAATTATATTAAAATTTATATTAAAGTTGATTTTTTAACTGCTTAGCAGTATAAAAAGGTTTCCTTAAAAAAACACTATAAAAAAATTAAGCTTAACCTGTCATTTTATTGTTAGTTAATAGAGAAGATGATGATTTTAAATTGAAGTAAAAATATTGGATTAACGAATTTTTACTCGCGGATACATATGTATAATTACTATAATTACTATAGGGCTTCCATTATGAGTATTAAACTAATATCGAATTATACAAGCTAAATCTTCTAATTAATATTTTGGTTAAAAGAAATTTTTTAAAATTCATTAATTTGTTTTATCTTTCTCAAAATATTTTCTTTTTTTAGTCAAAAGTGGAAAATAATTTTAGACTTTGTGATTATAAAGTATTGTGTTTCTATACATATTATTTGGATTTAAACAAATTACAATTCTCAATTCTATTTTTAAAAATTTGTTAAATTAGAAAGTATTTGTTAGAAAAGAAATATTTACTCTTGTCTTTTTCCTCGAAAACCCAACTTCCAAACATTTTAGAGATTTTGAATTGAAATAATGAAAAGTGAGAAATGGAAATATAATTATGATGTGTTAGGGTAGGGAGGGGGGAGGGGTAATTAATTGATGACCGACTTCAAATTTTCCATGTGGGGCATCATGGCAATTAACTAGGAACATTGAAGTAGATGAATGCCTGGTCTTCATTGACCTTATGATCACATCCAATAATAGAAAATAGCTAAGTTTTCCACCAAACAGAGCTTTGAGGGGTTTGAGCCTTTTCTTTCTTTTCATTACTCTGTGCAGAGTTCCCCAATTGAAGTTCACTTAGAGCGACAATTTCCTTTCAAATTAAGAACAAGGTCTGGCAAACCTGAATTAGGCACCCATAGTATGATATGATGTTTACAACCTACCAAACTATAAAGACACAAAAATCCTAAGAAGACTTCTAAAAGTCTTTCTTTATCTTCCAATTCATCTAGGTTGGTTCTCTGTTGACATTTCAAAATATGTATATATTTATATGTGATCCACTTTTGAGATAGAGAAGAAGAAAAAATATGTGGGGCCTATAATGTCAAGAACTATAGAAATATAGAATCACCCCATGTATCTATCTTTCTCTGACCGCACATGCAATTGACTGTTAGGTGATCCAAATCCACTGTCATACTTTGTTATATGCTATTTGATAATAATTCTATTTGGCATTTTTCATTCCTCTGGGAGATAGACATTTAATGGCTGAGACATAACCTCCATCAATTATATGCCAAAATTTTATTATTATATGCTAATAGTTATATCCTCTCCCTTTCTTTTGTTGTTGTGAACATCTAAATCTGTGCTAGAGGAAATGAAAAGAGAATTGAAATTTCATGTATCTACTGATTGTATCATTCACCAACAATAAGGGTAAGTGACCTTTCACAAGTGATTGACAGTAACGAGTCAACATATTTTGGAATCTCGGGGCTAGATCAACTTATTTCTTGGGTATATAATTGAAGACAACGAAAGCTATGATTATTTTACAATATTAACTAATTATTGGGTTTCAGCATCACACAACAACGAAATATTGTTATAAAAAGTTATTATAATAGTCATCATTCTTTGGCAAATAATGAAAGAATTTAAAAAATTATTAAAAATAATAATTTAATACAAATATATATATATATATATTTACAGAATGCTATTTATAAATCATCAACATTATTTTTGAAAATTTAACAAAACCACTGAAACTACTCAATGGATATAATTTAATTGACAACAAGATGATTGGTTTCAAAAAAACATGAATTCAGCTTCCACAAAATATATCATTGAAAAAAGATGAAAACTTTAAATATTATTAAATCTAAAGTTAATTAATGATTAATCTCAAAATCAACCTATAAGATCAAAACTTGTAAAAATATGTTGAAGTCTCACTAAAAAGGAAAGTTAGAAATTCTAACGATAGTGATTAAAAATCAACATTGAAAAATTCCGATTCATTCAATAATTTTGAACCTAATAATTCACTTTTACTATCAAAACATTTATTGTGTGTTTCTCTGGAATATAAGTGTGGCGTAACCATATATGAATTCTAATTGCACAAAATCATTAATGTGCATGTGTTCCTCCGAAATGTAACTGGGGTGTAACCTTATATGAATTATATTTGCTCATACATTGCATGTTTGAAAAGAAGGAATGGAAGTTCGGGAAAATGAAAAAGGGCAAGAGTTGGCAACTGTTTGGTATGCTTTCTATATCAAATATTAATACCTCGTCCCCACTTTCATTACTCAGCCCTAAATCTTACCTACATAAGTTCTACCCTCTGCTCTATGAAAGATGGCACACGAGTGAAGTTGACGAAACCCTTCAACCTTATCCAATAGTTTCTTTCAATGAACCCTTACTTTATTCTATCAATAAAAGCACAATATATAATCTATAAGCCACTAGCTAGATTGAATTTAAAATATTAATTAATATGAATACACTTTAAATTAAATCTCGCCTCTTAAATTTTTTATTATCATAATATAATTTCCTTAAAATGTTAGGATATTAGCTCCCGTATCTGTTTGATGATATCTTCCCTTGATTGATGGTGCTTTGTTTCGAGTTGTAAGATTGCATTTTGGGAAGTGTACGTATTTCTAAGAATACAATGGCGTGAATGTTAGTCTAGGGTATTATTTTTGGCATATACCAATGGTCGAATTGATAGTAAATATAAAAAGATTATTGAATTCTTGCAATAACTTTAAGGGACTTAATTATTTGTTAATTGTATATCGGATTTTGTTGATGCTATAAAGTGTTCAAAAAATGTATTTAGAAAAAAAAATTAAAATTCAAGTTATAAGAGGAAAAAAGTGAGAGTGAAATAATGTCATTCGTTAAATTGCATAGCAACTTCTTACTTCTAACATTTCTATATATGACAAAATAACATATATATTCACCGCTTACCATAAGAATAAAAATATAGAAAACGTGAAAATATTATTTAGTTTAAACTATTTACATGATCTGTACGTATGTTTATTTTTATTTTTAAGTTTTAGTTGAACAAAAAATTATGTGTTTTAGTCTCTACTCTCTACATAGTTTGTTTGTAGTGGTTTATCACCGACAAAAAGTATTTATAGCAATTTTACATAGCTAGAAAGTCTTTTTTGGTGTTAAGAATAAAAACTGAACTTTTATGCATGTGTATGGACTAAAATTTATAGTTTTCTCATGTACAAACTAAAACTTAAAATGAAAACATTAAGAATAAAAACTGAACTTTTATGCATGTGAATGGACTAAAATTTATAAAACTAAAACTTAAAATGAAAACAATTACAGGCTAGGGATTAAATAAATAGTTTAACTTATTATTTTTTTAAAAATCACTAATATTTAATTTATTTTTTAAAACTTATACCAACATCACTTTTTTTTTACTGCAACGGTAACATCACATTCGAAGTTCACTTTTTTAGAATAATTTTATACACCTTAAACCAAACAAGTAAAATTTTCGTTTTCCTTTGGCTTCTTAAAATACATTTATTTTTTCTAAAATCAAAATGCGTAAAATAAATAATAATATATCTATCGTTCATGTAAGAAAAAAAAGATAAAAGATTCTTATAAATTGAAGTATTTAACTCATTTTAAATCATCTATAAATATATTCATACATACATTAATGATTCATAACAACTAGGATGATAAGTATTTAACTAATTCTATGACGGTTGTTTATGACCGATTTAGAAAGTGATACGATGATATTTTTGTAATTATTGTGATTAAAAATGCATTTTACGACATACATTCTAAGACGGTTGTTGAAAACCGCCTTAGAATGTTATACGAATTAAATTTTACACCAGGAGGTTTCACTGAACAACCGTCGTAATTTAAAAATAAAAAAATCAAAAATCATATGAAAATTAGGAGAAATCTGAAGAGACTCTTGTTTCTCTCTCCACTCTCCATCATCTTTGCAAATCCCTCGCTCATATCGTACTCTCACAAACCCTAGCTGCCACCATGGACAATAGCAACCTCTTCTCTGATTACTTCTCTGATGACCTCGTTTCCTCCCCTTACCGTCCTCACCGTCGCGACCACGACCACCACCGCGATTTTGTCGCCCTTGAGCCTCTCTACCTCCTCCCCTACACCTGGTGGCTCGAAGAAGCTGATCATTGAGGAGAGGTCGTGCTTTATACGGTGTCATGCAATTCTGATTCCGATTTCGTGCTTTATATGGTCCACTTTCTGGATCTCACTGTCACCGCCACAACCCCTTCTTCTTCCTAATGCTCCTTCTTCATTATTTCTCCTTCCTCGTGACTCACACGCACGGGAAGATATCACTTGCTCCCCATCCCTTCCATTTCGATCTCCATTCTCCCTGACACTCTTTTCTCTGTATCCGAGTTCTAGGGTTTTGGGGATAGAAAGCATAAAACATGTATACGATGTCGTTTGATTTGAGGGCGGCGCATGATGTCGGGGCACCGCTCGAAGTCGGAGAAGCACGACGTCGACGGCGGCGGCGATGAGAAGCAGCTCCGGTGGGACCCCTACGAGGTCCTCGGCGTCCTCCACGAATTAGGAAATCAAAATCGCGTACCGCAAAATGGCGCTCAAGTGCGTTTCAATTCCCTTCTCGCTGTGTTGCTTTGTATTTTTTTTTTTTTGAATTTGCGGTGTTGATGCTTTTGAATGTGCTGAAGAACGAAGATAGTACTGGAGTCTCTGTTGTCATATATTGGATTGAGTTTTTTTTGCGCTAAAGAGTAAAACATGTGCTTGCCCTCTAGAAAGGGGGAAGATAATGTAGAGAACTTGTCTGAAGACTGAGATGAAGGATATGCGTGTGATGAATATGTTCTTGGGTTGGGTTATGGTTTATACTATATTTTGTTGTCAATGTTGAGTTAAATGTTGCTCCACCATCGTGTTTATATAGGCACTTAACAATGATGATGTTGATAACATTTTAAGGCATTCTTCTTACTACTACTTTAGGTTATTGTCAACTGCTTGACCCAAATTACTTAGAGTGCTCCTTTTTTCTTCTTTTTTTCCTCATTGATTATATATACATGAATACAATTCAATATGATTCCTGAAGCCGCATCTTTTGGTTTTAAGCTATTGTGTTTTCTTCATTCCATCATGATTCTTATTCTCTTAGAGCCTGCTGGTTGAACTTTACATGATGAAATTTACATTTGTATTGTGTGACCATCCCTTGCCTTCTTAAGCATATTCAATGTCTTACTATCTTTAGAGTTTCTTTAATGATGTCTTAGCATATTTTGAAAGTTCAAAATCAAATTAATTCTTAACAATAGGTTCAGGTCATGTAGATCTCTACATTGTTTCCTTTTGTTATTTTCTTTTGGTTCTTTTGTTGTTGTCTTTAATTTATACTTCAATAAAGCTTTTGTGGACATTTCTGACTTTCGCCGGTAATTGGTGTAAATTAGGATCCAAAAGCCTTGGTTAAGACTCATTTATGTTTGTTCCTAATGAGGAAAACTTGTTGTCACATTCCCAGGTGTGCTCTTCAATTCTACAAAGACATGCTTTTATGAGTGCAAAAAATAATTACTTGTGAAACCCAAAACTGGTCATGTTTCACCATCTAGCATGAGAACTCCAAGTCCATCTTCAGTCCCTAAGGAAGCTAGGTTAACTCAACAGGGTTCCCATGCACAACGTAGCTGGGAAGGATTGCTTGTGTAGTGGGAGCATTGTTGTGACTATAGTGAAGCAGGTAGTTAAATAAAGAGCAACATCTACACTTATGTTTGTTTCTCATTTTCTTTTTCAGTTTTCTTAATTTTTAATTTTACCAGGGTTCAAATCTGTTCATGGGCTATACTGGGGATTCTCGAGCAATGATGGGATCCAAGGATGGTGGCTATTCAGTTGACTGTTGATTTGAAGCCTGATTTGCCAAGTGTGTCATACTCATATGTCATCATCATTTATGCTCTCTACTGAATATATGCTTTTCTATAGATATAACTTGATTCAAAATTGGTTGGAAACTCTTATAGGGGAAGCAGAGAGAATTAAGAAGTGCAAAGGTAGGGTATTTGCTTTAGAATCTGAACCTGATCAAACCTAATACGTTTTTCTTGTTTTTGTGTATGTTGTTCACTTTGGAAAATGTTATTGCAGCATTCAGGTACTGTCATCTAAATTCTTGTATTCCTCATCTAAATTCCAAGTCTACATTGTATCAGATGTGTTGTTGCTGCTACATGTATTGGTTAATTATCTACAAATTGAATGATTTTATAATTGTTGAAATCATTTTATATGTCTACAGATTGTGTGTTTACTATGTAATTAAATCATTTTATAATTGTTCAAATTGTGTGTTATACTATGTAATTAAAAGCAACAGCTTTTAAAGCTACCAGCAAACACACAAAAAAAACCAAAAAACCAACAAACACTTCATCTCTTGCATTCTTTTTCCATTAAGTTCTGGTTATGAGTCAAGCTCATTTGTTGGTTTCATGATTTCATCTAGCTTTGTTACGAGCCATGTGATGAACAAAACAAAAATCCATCAGTCTGAGAGAACTGCTAAGATTTATGTTTTATTTTAATTTTATGTAATTATATACATTATATGATACTAATTCAATTGACTAGCAAACACTTCATCTATATGTAATTATATGCATTATACCAAACACTCATATTATACATATAACTAGATGTAATAATTTTATTTCAATAACAAATTTGCAGGTGTAAGCTGCCATATAATTAAGCATAATGATTTCAGTTGTATGACATATTTTTTTTATAGTATATTAATTTCATTACAGAATTTTGACCGGGGTAGTATAATTTCATTGATGAATTAAGTCTCATATGAGACATTAAGTATAATTATATTTGCACATATAGTTATTGTCATTATTGAACAAAAAGCACAAAAAAAAAATTCTACATCGATTAATGAGAAAAATGATGTAGAAAGTACTCCATTCAACATCGGTTATTAGCCAAAACCGATGTAGAATGGTTTAGGATACTACTACGGTTTTGACAACAAGCGATGTAGAAAGTATGACATTCTACATCAGTTGTGCCTATAACCGATGTATAATGGTTTAGAAAGATTGACATTCTACGACGGTTCAACGCTAATAACCAATGTAGAATGTTCACTATTCTATGACAGGTTTTACAAGACACCTGTCTTCAAACGTGAGGTATTCTACATCGGTCAAATAACCATCGTTGTAGGACGCGTGACTTTCAACATCGTCTGCTACGATGACGCGTTATAACCGATGTAGAATGGTGAAAAGAACCAATGTAGAAAGGTTGTTTTCTAGTAATGCTATCACCTCCTATTAATAATTAATTAATGATTCAAATCAAAGAGTAGTGAAGCAATCCAGTCCAAGTATACAAAAATAAAGTCAATCGCAACAAAAAACAACTAAACACGTAACGAATGAAATAATAAAATTTTAAAGAATATAAATAAATAATAATAACATTATATTGACAAGTGCAAAAAAGGCAGTATTTACCTAGACTTATAAGTTACTAGTTGGGTGTAACTTGTTTTAAAAGATGTGATTGTTGTTGGAAGTTAAAATAAAATATTATAATGACTTATAATAATTGAGGGTAAAAACGTCCAAAAGAATGACATCAAATAGAATTATTCTCTTTATAATGATTATAGATTTATGCAACATTAGTACCATTAAATATTACTTTATTTCTTAGCCCATTAAATTACTCTCTTTTTTTCTTCTTCTAATTAAGTGGATTAGCTCTAATTTTTTAATTTATGTTTTAATTTCCCAATTACTTTTCTATTACAAATATAGCCTTGACCTTCTATGATTTCATGGTGTTCTTCCTCCCGACGGGACCTTGCTATGGAACCTTGTTGTTGTTGTGGACCTCTAATAAATTACTTGTTTTTTTTAACTCATTAATGTGTTTGTGTTTTTATAATTGAACTTGATTCTGATTTCTTGTATGGACAACTCATTCTTATTGTTCTAGGTTTGCGCATGTTGAGGGTAGTGTTCATGTTTGAGCTTCTTATGAAGACAATGGAAAAAGACTCCTTGGCTAAGGTTGTTATAGATCTGATCACTTGTTTTGTTGGGGAGATCCTCTACATTGCTCTACTCTTCATTTTATGTATATCCACATTGTTCAACCCACTCATGATGAAGATTTTTCCTCAAGGATTGTTAGGTAGACACATGTTGACTATGCTTATTATTATTTTTATTATTATTATTATTATTATTATTATTAGATGTTTTCATGTCTTCACTTTCGAAAATTGTTTGTTAATAATTCACGTGTTTGATTAGTGTTCTTTGTTTTACGCTAAAAAAATTGTGATGTTGTTTTTGTGTTTTTCAAATGGAATTTGTTTTACACTCTAGTATTATTTAACTAGAAAATTTTGCTTGGCCTGTTATGTTGGGTACTTTTTATGTTTTGTCTTTTGAATCTTACTAGGTTATAAAGGTAGTCTTTTTTGTGATTAGGAATTTTGTGGTAGGTAGATTGAAGCAAGAATTGAGTTGGAGGTACTATTGTGTCATCATCGCAATAGCTAGAAAGGTATTTATGTCTAATAAGCATCAAGATGATATGAGAAAAAAAATTATCTTAGGAATATAGCCTATATCATTAAGTGTAATGTCATTTTTTATATATTATATTTTGTCATTGTTGTATTTTGATATATTAAGTTTTAAAAATTTGATTCTGATACTTTATGTTTTTAAAATGTTTCATTTTGATCTTTTATTTTAATTTGTGTTAGCAAATGTTAAGTCACGTTAACATGTTTGGAAATCGACGACATGAAGGTGTGGGAGGGACAATGTTGTGGATCGACATCATCTTCGTTGTAGATCCACAGACAAAAATGACATCATCGTTATCAGTCTACTCGATTTCAGATTTCAAATAGCAAATCCCTACTCTCTATCGCAATGGTGGCACACAAATCTGCAAGGATGGTAATTTTGTGACAATGGTGGTGGACCTAATTGGTAAAATATATAATTAACTTGATTGCTAAAATATACAAATATTAATTCATTAATAAGCCACAAACATAAAATACACTTCACATAACATTATCATTTGTAATTTTTCTATTAGTGAACATTGTCACAATGTTGATTAAAATATTTTTTATTGCTTTACTTTGTGCAATTTATTTTTTTTAGTACCGTAAATGTTTGTTCCAAATAATTTTTCATCTATGAGAATATTGAAGATCATAAATTCATTCTATTGATCAACAAATTGTATCTTTAAATGATAATAATATTAACCGTTATCATAAAAAAACAACAAACATATAATTAGTTTTATTCGAGTTATCATCTTAACCATTACATTAATAATAAAAATACAAATAATTTACACTAATTAACTTTAATCATTATTATAATTATTATAATAATAACATGCATAATTAATTTTACAGAATCAAATATATATATATATATATATATATATATATATATATATATATATATTTAATATCAATAATATAACTTTTTTTTTCATTATAGAAAATGAAGTGATCCAACCATATTTTCTCATCTTAGAATTAAAAAATACACATATATACATATTAGTAATTTCACAAGGACGAATCTCTTGTTGAAGCACATTTATCCAATTCAGGCATATCATTAATTGTGATTAACACAACTCAATCATTGAAGCCTCAAGCTCTCTAATCAGTGTGTGGTTGTCCTAGTAAGATGAGCACATGCTTGCAAAGGCGATCACTGTGACAATAAATGCAACTATTCTATGAAGTGTTAGCAATAGTGCTATAATTCTAAAGCAAATGAGAGTAATCACACACATAAACAAATACAAGAGATTTAATGAGATTCAAAAGGTGCGCATCTTGAGGACGCTTATTGTTACTTTTCTCTTATTATTAAATAACAGAATTAGTTCAGTTTATATACAATTCTACTTGTTTTATATTTGTGCATAATATCTTACATTATCCATGTAAGATATCTTATATGCAGACAATATCTTATTTTTTAGTTGATTTTATTTTTTTAGTTTTGTTACCTTAAAATATTCTTTGTGAAAAATAATGAAATTTTAAAGTGTATAAATAAACAATAATAGCATTATATTGATATATACAACATTAATAGCATTAAATATTACTTTAATTTTTAGGCTCATTAAAAAAAAAAAGTCTAATTTACTGTTTATTCACTCAAGACCCATGCTTAAGTTTCATTTTTCTAATTGTTTGACTTAAAATATATTTTATGAACAATATTAATTACTAATAAAGATTTAATATATGTGATATTATATTTCATTTTTAATTTAGTTATCTTAAAATATGCTTTATAAATAATAACAATAAAAATAACAAGTTTATAAATATTTAGTTAAATTAAAAATTATTTAGAAAAATGTTACAAATTGATTGATAGATAATTATATATATAACTTTTTAATACATTTTTATTTTATTTTTTTAGTTTAAAGTATATCCAATGATTTTGTCGTTGACTAATTTTCATTGGAGGGTCTAATTGGTCACCTTTTGTGGGATCTCCCCTTTCAAGTGCATTTTTTTATTTATAAAATTCAAATTCAAGACCTTATTTAAGAAGACTACGAGTCTAGTATCACTTGAACTAACAATATTGGTGTAAAACATTTTTATTTAATACTCCCTGTGGTACTTGTTATAAGACATAGTTTTAGACAAAATTGATACTCCCTCCATCCCAAATTATAAGATCCTCTTAAAAATTGCTTGTCCAATTTATAAGACCATTTTCTAATTCTTAGATGCATTATTTTTTTCTTTCTAAATATCCTTACTTATCAAAACATTAATTTTTCTCTCTCTAAAAACTAATGAGAAACATTAAGTGGATAGAAAGATAAAAAAATGATAATTTTGAAATAATAGTATAAATAATTAACAAATTTAATGCAATTAACTAGTATTCTTAAAAAACATAAATTAGTTGAAATGATCTTATAATTCGAGATAGAGAAAATAATTCTTTTTATACATTTTTTTCAATTCCTATAAAACATTTTATCATTCCCCCCCCCCCCCCTATTAACTTATGAAATTCTCTAGGTATTTGTGTTTTTTTGTTGAAGTTGTGCACAATTACTCTTTGACTTTAATGAAGGAGAAATGATGGGAGAGAAGTGAATAGAAGGTAGGGGTGAAATAAAAAAGTTTTGATTATTAATTTGATCTCTAAATTATTTTAAAATTTTCAATTTGATCACTAAATTTTTAAAATGTTCAATTGGTCTTCAAGTTCTTAAAAATGAATCAGTTTGGTCCTAATTTTTTTGAAAGTTTCAATTTGATCCTCAAATTCTTAAAAATGAATCAATTTAGTCATCAAATTATTTTAAATGGTTCAATTTGATCTTCAAGTTCTTAAAAATTTAGTGACCAAATAGATTCATTTTTAAAAATTTGAGGACTAAATTGTACCTTTTAAAAAATTAGGAATCAAATTGATTTATTTTTAAGAGATCAAATTGAAACTTTTAAAAATATGGAAACCAAATTGAACAATTTAAAATAATTTGGGGGCCAAATTAATAATTAATTCAATAAAAAATAAAGCAGGGTGTGAACTTAATATAATAGAGGTGAAAATAACAATATTGCTACATAAATGACCAGCCCAAGCTCAGAAATTTCTAGGCCCAAGCTTTTATAAACAGACTGGGTTTGATATGAATTTCCCATTATACCCTCCCAGTTTCTTCTGTTCTGTTCATCCGTCACTCTCTTCCCTCTTCTTCCTCCCTCTCTCTTTGGCTTCGCTGCATCAGATCTCGCACACGCAGCGTAACAAATTTCCTCCTCTAAGCTTCAACATTCTCTTTCTAGAAAACCTCTCTCTCTCTCTCTCTGAAGCTCTGGTTCATGCGCAATGGCTGCGAACGCCCCTATCACCATGAAAGAGACCTTAACGGTTAGTTTCTCTGTTTCCCATTCCTACCCTTTTCTCAATTTCCCATTTCCATTCCAAAAATCAAAGCTTTTTCCATTTTCAGAAAATGGGGTTGTCTTTTTTCAGATCCCAATACCATACACAGCATTGTCACCATTTCATTACAGTGACCCCATTGTGAAGTTTCCACATTTTTTTTGTGTTTCTATTTTTTTTATGTGAGATTCGGCGTTCTTTTGCAGCTGGGAAGCGTTGGAATCAACCAGCAATTCATTACATTTACTCATGTGACAATGGAATCGGATAAGTACATTTGTGTCAGGGAAACTGGACCTCAGAACAGTGTTGTCATCATTGACATGAGCATGCCAATGCAGCCTTTGAGACGGCCCATAACTGCCGATTCGGCTTTGATGAACCCCAATTCTAGAATTCTTGCTCTCAAAGGTAACGTTGGAGGCTCTGATTCGTGTTGGTAGCTCCCAATTGCATCTTATGTCTGTTATCTGATTTCGTGATTATGGGAAGAATCGAAATCCACAAGTTGTGTGTACACATTTGATTTTGGTGAATGATCAATGTGGTTCACGTCATTGTGATAGTTAATGATTTGGATGACTGCAGCTTGTGTAAATATGTGTGTGTTTTGTATGTTTCATGAATATGAGGTTCTATATGCAGCCCAAGTGCCGGGAACCACTCAGGATCATTTGCAAGTTTTTAACATTGAAACGAAAGCAAAGATGAAATCGCATCAGATGAAAGAACAGGTGTGAATTTGTCCATGATTTAGAATTAGATATGATCAAGGTTTTAAATTACTACTGTGGCAACGTTGCGGGTTGATGCAGGCCAAATGGCCAATTTCGGTCAATTGGACCTGATCCACAAGTGGCAACGTTGTAGGTTGATGCAGGCCAAATGGCCAACTGCGGTCAATTGGATCTGATCCACAATCACGAGTTATGACTTTACCTGGTTGTAGCAATCATGACTTTATGTGGTTATGGCAGCCACCACGTCCAAGATGTTGTGGCTGCATTGCATGATGCGGTTTGCAATTTAAATCCTTGGATCTTACCTTGTAAATATCTTTTTGTAAGATAATGTGTTGGATTGAATACGTGATTATTGATTATATTGTGTTTGATGTTCCATTTCCTTTAGGTTGTCTTTTGGAAGTGGATAACTCCAAATACACTGGGAATTGTCACTCAGACGTCTGTATATCATTGGTCAGTTGAGGGTGAGTTTTTATGATTTTCCATTACTAAACATATGTTTTAATTTCCTGTTCTCTTATGGAATTCTATTTGCTATCTAAATTTTACATTTGAACATTTTATACTCCAACTTCATACTATGCACTGGAACACTTTAGGCTTGTGTATTTAATATCTTTACCATTTCTCATATCTTTAGGCGATGGTGAACCAATGAAGATGTTTGATCGAACAGCTAATCTGGCTAATAACCAAATAATTAATTATCGTTGTGATCCTAATGAAAAGTGGTTGGTTTTGATTGGAATTGCTCCTGGTTCAGCAGAGGTATGCAGTTTCTTTCTTTTAATGATTTTCGGGCATTAATTTTTAGGTGTTAGAAACTTTTCCTATCAGCATATTAATAGGCTGCAAATTTCTGGCAATCTTATGGGGTTCATTGTGGCCATTTTTTGTAAGAATGACATTGACATCATCTCTTGAAATACTATAGGTGCTATCTTTACTTGTTCACCTTGTTAGAGTTGTTTGGCAAATTATGGGGTGCTCTAACAAACCACCCCGTTCCTCTCTCTCGCCTTAAGAAGTTACGCACTGAAAATCTCTTTTTGATGGTTATGTGTTGTTACAAGTAGGCAGTTCCTATCTGATCTTTTACCAAAATGTAGTATAGATCACAAGCTTGTTATGAATTTATGCTGATGAAAATCTATGAATTAGCTTATACTTCATGAGTTACATGTCAAAGCACTGAGTTAATTATTGTTTCCTTTTGTAATTTTATGAATTTTATATATATATATATATATATATATATATATATATATGTTAGGATATAAGGAGAAGGAAGAGTTAGTTAGAGGGGTTTATTAGATATAAATAGAGGAAGAAGGATACGAGAGAGTGAGATCTTATCATTTGTAGATTGAACATTAGCTCTTTGTGAAAGGAGAAATCCTTTGTGAAAGGGAAACCCTTGGAGAAGAGTTTTCTCTCCTATTTTCTGTTCTTTTCTTACTAGTCAATAACATGCCCCCTTGTGCCTAGGGCTATGGGCCTAGAGGATGGAAAATGTGGGTGACCCAACAATGAGTCTAGGATAGACTCTAGTACTTCTTAGAATTTGAGTGTTGGGCTTTAGTGCTTAACTCAACCTCACAAAATCAGCTTGTAAGATGAGGACTGCTCGAGCTTTGCAAGCACTACTTAGGTCATATCTCTAGTGATGTCGGACTAAACACCCCCTTTCACACCTTGCACAATGCAAGTTCTGGAGGCTGCAATGAAGACTACCCAAAGAGGCCGCAATTAAGGCAGGTTAGGGTTAGGGGTGACCGTGGTTAAGGTGGTTTAGGGGTAACCACAATTATGGTGGCTTTCCAACGTATAAAATTAAGATATTCAAGTTTTTCTTACGAAGTAAATATACTGACCCATTTCTAATTATTCACTTGATGGTTTGTATCTATATTCTCCCAAGCTTTTATTTTGGTATTATTTTTGCTCAACCTTGTATTTTTCCAGTTCTCAGTTTTTTAATATTAAAAGGATTTTCTTTACTATGGGTACTAACTACAAAAATGTTATGTATACTTTTTCTTTTTAAGCTAATGGGTTTCCTGTTTCTATCTTAAGAAGAATTGTTATCCTCCTTAAACTAGTTCATGTATCTTATTAATAGAATTGTTGATATTAATTAATGAATTATCTACTTATATTTTATAGTTACAAATTGCACATATTTTGAAAATTATAATTCCCCGAAGCTTACATTTTTATGTGATTTAAATTTCTGAACATTAAACCTTGTGAGCTTATTAATGTGTAAGAATAATTTTATCTCATTTTGTTTGTTGTAGAGACCACAACTAGTAAAAGGAAACATGCAACTCTTCTCTGTGGATCAGCAACGTAGTCAGGCTCTTGAAGCACATGCTGCCTCGTTTGCTACATTTAGAGTAACTTTGTCTCCTTTGTGATTCATTTATTTGGATATTAAATGTTATTTTAGTTTTGCTTCTAATTCAATGGTGTTTGATATTTTTAATTTATGCGACATGTAGGTGGCTGGGAATGATAAGGAATCTACTCTTATTTGTTTTGCATCAAAGAGTTTGAATGCTGGACAGGTTACATCAAAGATGCATGTCATTGAACTTGGTGCCCAGCCAGGTATAAGCATGGCTAGATCATTGTATAGACTATCTATCTATTATCAACCTGTTGAGGCATTCCTACGGATTGATATGAACAATGTTAACCTATGTAATCTTTTATGCCATCACTTGTGATATGAAGTGCCAGAGATCATTAACATTGGACACTGTTAACTACCCTCTTCAAATGGAGTAAAACCTAAAAATACTTTGGACTAAACTATCTCAAAAAGATATAATTGAAAGCTATGATTGAGTGAGTGTCTTTTATTGGTATTATATTTAACTACTTCATATGCATTCTGAGTTTAGGCTTCTCTTTTTTTTGCTTAATTTATAGTTGGTTTGTTCTTTTCTTTTGATGCTTTAAACAAGTGAATCATTTTAAAATGAGGCATATTAAGTAAATGTTTTTTTCCCTTAGAAACGCATACTTCTTGATACCATCTGGATATTGTGGCATTTGTTGTTAGGCAAACCATCATTTACTAAGAAACAAGCAGATCTGTTCTTCCCTCCAGACTTTGCTGATGACTTTCCTGTGTCAATGCAGGTATAAGTGTGAACTTAAATGATCAATTAATATTTTCTCCACTCTTGATAGACATCTTGTAAAATATTTATTATGCTCTGTTGTGCAGATTTCAAATAAATATGGATTGATTTATGTCATCACAAAGCTTGGGCTGTTATTTGTCTATGATCTGGAGACTTCAACTGCAGTTTATAGAAACCGAATCAGTTCCGATCCTATATTTTTGACCACAGAAGCACTTTCAGTAGGGGGATTTTATGCCATCAATAGACGTGGCCAGGTGTTGCTTGCTACTATAAATGAGGCAGCCATTGTACCTTTTGTTAGTGGCCAGGTAATTTATATATGTGTATGTTTTTTTGTAACGGAATTATGGGAATAATTTCTTTGGAACCTACTAAATGTTTCTGAAACTTTTGCAGCTAAATAATTTGGAACTTGCTGTTAATCTGGCTAAAAGAGGAAACCTCCCTGGTGCAGAAGAATTGGTAACATGAGTTACATTTGGTTAATATTGTGCTGTTATCAATGTTGCCAAACTTTACACATTCATATTGACTTTTGAGACTTTCTGATTTTATTGAGTTGAATGAATGTTTTATGAGAGCTAGAATATTTTTCAATTTTCTGGGGATGCTTTTTGCCTTGATATATAATATTTTTCTGAATAGCATTCCAGGAGTGTGATCTAGAACAATTATCAGCAAGGTAACTGGCATAAAAGTGCAAGAGAATTATAAGCAATATATTATTTGTGTTTGTGG
This sequence comes from Glycine max, assembly GCF_000004515.6. Taxonomy (NCBI): domain Eukaryota; kingdom Viridiplantae; phylum Streptophyta; class Magnoliopsida; order Fabales; family Fabaceae; genus Glycine; species Glycine max. The sequence goes on along the minus strand of NC_016089.4, from coordinate 43,411,679 downwards.
TGTAGTTTTTTATGTTGAGCACTAGAAAGGTCACTTTACTGCTTTAAGTTCAAGGTACCTGATTTTTATTTAAACTGAAAAATTTAATTGTATTAACATATAATTTATTTTTATGAACTTTTTTTTCTTCCTAGTTGATTTGATAAAGTGGAAATGGGAAGCATGCCTTTCTTGTTGTTTGTTTTTCTATTGGTTTTATAATTTACCTTCAGTGATTGTCATGTATCCGCCTTTTTCTCAGGTTGTCAAGCGGTTTCAAGAATTATTTTCTCAGACCAAGTATAAGGAGGCTGCGGAGCTCGCTGCAGAATCTCCACGAGGAATTCTTCGAACTCCTGACACTGTTGCTAAATTTCAGGTACACTTTTGTGTTTAGATTTTCTCTGTTGTACATGCCGGTGCTTCTTGTTCCTGTTAAGTGTTTTCTCTCAGTTGTATGGTGTTTATTAATTGTGGCGATTTATATGGGAGTTCAATATGCTTTTTTTTCATCTATTTCTTTATTTTCTTTTCAGAGTGTACCTGTGCAAGCTGGGCAGACGCCACCACTGTTGCAGTACTTTGGTACTCTGTTAACCAGGGGAAAACTCAATTCTTATGAGTCATTGGAACTGTCACGGCTTGTGGTAAATCAAAACAAAAAGAATCTTTTGGAAAATTGGCTAGCAGAGGACAAACTTGAATGCAGTGAGGAGCTTGGTGACCTTGTGAAGGTTGTGATAGAAACTTAAATTGATTCTCTCTATCACTTTATCATTTGAGTACACACAAACACATGGTTAGGGTGAGAACACAAGTTATTTCCTGTGATCCATGTTTCTTTGCTTATTGAAAAGTCTGATTACCATTCATATAAATTTGAAACTAATTATTATGAAGTTACAAAAAGCAACCGTTCTTTTTATAATTGAATGGATAATCTGTCACATAACATAAACTGTAATAGTCTCCATCTTTCTCGCTCTTCTGGTTGCTTCTTTAGTTCACTTTGAGGATACTAATATTATTTTCAAACTCTGGGCACTGTTTGGAATTTGGATGAGCTTATTAAATTAACTTTTGAGTTTTGAAACACCTATATAATCTGTTTTGGCTTGTTTTTGCAAGCTATAAATTGAAACTTATTATGAAAATAAGCCTCCGTGAAAGCTGAATACAGCTTAAGGTAATTGTCTTTGCAATAGGTATTGACTGATTTAATTTAACCATAAAAAAGGATCAAATTCCATCCTTTATAAGAACTTGTTATCTGTTGAAAACTTGAAATGTATATTCAAATTCCATTAAACTTATTTAGTTGGACCACAGTTATGACATAACAGTAGAGCGTATTTAATTAGCTCCATCAAGTCCTTCTTAAGCTGTTTATCCACAAACGGATATTTATGTTACTGCCATTTTTTATTTCCTTCAAGGGAATTCAATGTCTTTTCAGTTTGCTTTATTTTTATTTTGCTGATCTTTATGAGAGACATGCATATAACGCAGACAGTGGATAATGACCTCGCATTGAAAATATTTATCAAAGCCAGAGCCACACCGAAAGTTGTTGCAGCATTTGCTGAGAGGAGGGAATTTGACAAGATTCTGATATACTCAAAGCAGGTAATGAAACAATTTTTTTATTAGGCTTTTATTTTATAGAACAATAAAAATAGTGGTACTATGAGTTATATTTTGGTCTCATTACATAATCTAATCATTTTTTGTTTTATAGTAGATGTTAAATGTATTTTTTCCCTTTTATTTGCTGAAGGTTGGATACACGCCTGATTACATGTTCCTTCTGCAAACAATATTACGGGCAGATGCCCAGGTTAGTGGTTTCTTTTAGAAATAAAATTGGAAATGCTTATGCCTTACCTTCTATGAAATTCTTTTATGGTACACTTGTTTCTGTTCTAATCATATTTTAACCTGCATAAAATAATAGCAGTCATGAATGACAGACCGACAGTTGAATTAAATGCATCCTAATGGTGATGGTTCTATATTGTTTATGATGCTTGCCTAGTTACCTTTATACAATATCAATTATCTTGCTAGTTTACTCTTTTATTTGTTTATTTAGAACTTGTTTCATTGCAGGGTGCTGTAAATTTTGCTCTGATGATGTCTCAAATGGAGGGGGGTTGCCCTGTTGACTACAACACAATAACTGATCTCTTTCTTCAGGTTTATCTTGTTCTATTCTATTGCTTTAATGATGTTGGGTTCATTTTGCTCTCCTATCTTTAATATTTCGATCCACCATTTAAAGATTGAAGTATCACATATAGTCATACACAATCCCCCTCCCTCTGTTGCATTTTTCATTTTCCTTTATAGAAGAAGCATTATTGCTTGATTACTTGAGCCTGTTCTACTTTGTTGTTTTTGAAAAACCATTAGTGTAACTGTAATGTTTTAAATGAAAGAATGAAAAAATGCTCGAGAATGGAGTAACTTTATCTTCTACTTAGTTCAAAATTGGAAATGACAATCTATATTAAACCAGGCCTTCTCTTTCTTAAAACTTGTCTTCCACTTAGTTGAAAATTGAATATAAGAATCTATATTAAACCAGGTCTTCAGTTTCTTAAAACTTGGGTTAGTGTTTTTTTATAACTATCTTAGGCTAAGATATTGGTTTATTATTCCTTTAATTTTGATAATTGGGGACAATTTATTAAAATTAGAACCAATTATTCCCTTATGTTTCAAATTTATTTAGGTGCTGGAATTGTTTACCCTTATTTTTGTTTATATGTTTCTTTGGCTTTTTAGAGGAATTTAATCCGCGAGGCAACTGCCTTTTTATTGGATGTGCTGAAGTCAAACCTACCAGAACATGGATATCTTCAAACAAAGGTTCTTTTATTTTCTTTGCTTTAATCTGTATCCATGAAACAATTGGTGTTATATAGTTTTTTTTTTAATATTTACTATTTTTAGGTACTGGAAATTAATCTTGTGACCTTTCCAAATGTTGCTGATGCTATATTGGCCAATGGCATGTTTAGTCATTATGACCGTCCACGGATTGCTCAGCTTTGTGAAAAGGCTGGCCTTTTCATTCGGGCTCTTCAGGTTCTTTGCTTTTATTCTTATGACTGACTGTAATTTCTTGTCAGAATAATTTCTTGAACCTTCTTGTGTGTTGCTTATGCAGCATTATTCCGAATTGCCTGACATCAAACGTGTCATTGTGAATACACATGCCATCGAACCACAGGTTTGAATCAAGTGCTAAAGTGACTGGATCTATCTAAATTTTTTTATTTATTCTTATCATGAAATGATTTTCAGGCTCTAGTTGAGTTCTTTGGAACTCTTTCAAAAGAATGGGCGCTAGAGTGCATGAAAGATCTTTTACTGGTCAACCTTAGGGGCAACCTTCAAATAATTGTGCAGGTACTGTATTAGGGCTTGGTAGTCGGTATAATGTTTCCATGATATTTTTTACAATTATATTTTTTTGGGTTTTTTTATAATTTCTATAAAAGAATCTTACTAGTACATTATTTGCAGACTGCCAAGGAATATTGTGAACAGCTCGGTGTAGATGCATGCATTAAACTCTTTGAGCAATTCAAGTCCTATGAAGGACTATACTTTTTCTTGGGTGCATATTTGAGCTCTAGGTATTTCTTAAGAAACAATGTACATGACATCAGTTCTCCACACAAACTATTGCTTTTCTAGTTTTCTATTTACTTTTTTAATTTTGGCTTTTTATTCTGTCTTGTACAGCGAGGATCCTGATATTCACTTCAAGTATATCGAAGCAGCTGCTAAAACTGGACAAATTAAGGAGGTGGAGCGTGTTACTCGGGAATCAAACTTTTATGATGCTGAGAAGACGAAGAACTTTCTAATGGAGACCAAGCTTCCAGATGCACGGCCATTAATAAACGTGTGTGATCGTTTTGGTTTTGTTCCAGATCTCACCCATTATCTCTACACCAGCAACATGCTGCGTTATATTGAGGGATATGTTCAAAAGGTATTTGTTGTGACGGGTGGTATTTAATTTTTATGATTCTCAATATAGGAGTGTATTTTAAATCTTTCCAGGCTGATATCAAACATGAATTTCTTATGTTATCCTTCTTGCTTTAGGTGAATCCAGGAAATGCTCCTCTAGTTGTAGGACAGTTGTTAGATGATGAATGCCCTGAGGATTTCATTAAAGGTCTTATTCTTTCAGTTCGTTCTCTTCTTCCAGTTGAGCCTTTAGTTGAAGAATGTGAGAAGAGGTGTGCAAGTTTTTTCCACCCTGCATCCCCAAATTACCATATTATTTTTTCTCATTTCACTTTCTATGCGCAGAAATCGTCTCCGCTTGCTTACTCAGTTTTTGGAGCATCTTGTAAGTGAGGGAAGCCAGGATGTGCATGTGCATAATGCTCTGGGTAAAATTATCATTGACAGTAATAACAATCCTGAGCATTTTCTTACAACCAACCCATATTATGATTCTCGTGTTGTTGGTAAATATTGTGAGAAGCGGGATCCTACACTTGCTGTTGTTGCTTACCGAAGGGGGCAATGTGATGATGAGCTTGTTAATGTTTCCAATAAAAATTCCTTGTTCAAACTCCAAGCCAGGTGTGTGTACTATCCTTCATTAAGGTGTCATTGTATTTCATCATGTTAGTTTGGGACACTCATGCTATTTCTTTTTGTTTGTATCAGATATGTTGTGGAACGTATGAATGCTGACCTCTGGGAGAAAGTTCTTAATCCCGAGAATGAGTTTAGAAGACAGTTGATTGATCAAGTGGTGTCCACTGCTTTGCCTGAAAGCCAGAGTCCTGATCAAGTTTCCGCTGCAGTGAAAGCTTTTATGACTGCTGATCTTCCCCATGAGTTGATTGAGCTTCTTGAAAAGATTGTGCTACAAAATTCTGCTTTCAGCGGAAACTTTAATCTACAAAATTTGTTGATCCTCACTGCAATCAAGGCAGATCCCTCAAGAGTCATGGATTACATTAATAGGCTGGACAACTTTGATGGCCCTGCTGTTGGGGAGGTGGCAGTAGAAGCAAACCTATATGAAGAAGCTTTTGCCATTTTCAAAAAATTTAATTTGAATGTTCAAGCTGTTAATGTCCTACTAGATAACCTTCGGACCATTGATCGAGCTGTGGAGTTTGCATTCCGGGTTGAAGAAGATGCTGTCTGGAGCCAAGTGGCTAAGGCACAACTAAGAGAAGGCTTAGTAAGTGATGCAATTGAGTCATTCATCCGTGCAGATGATTCCACTCACTTCTTAGAGGTTATAAAAGCTTCTGAAGATGCAGAAGTATACCATGACCTAGTAAGGTACCTTCTTATGGTTAGGCAGAATACCAAAGAGCCCAAGGTGGACAGTGAGCTCATATATGCATATGCAAAGATTGACAGGCTTGGAGAAATTGAAGAGTTTATATTGATGCCAAATGTTGCTAATTTACCAAATGTTGGAGACCGTTTGTATGATGAGGCTCTCTATGAGGCTGCAAAAATTATATTTGCTTTTATTTCAAACTGGGCTAAGTTAGCAGTGACATTGGTGAAGCTTAAACAATTCCAAGGTGCTGTTGATGCTGCTAGGAAAGCAAACAGTTCAAAAACATGGAAGGAAGTTTGTTTTGCTTGTGTTGATGCTGAGGAATTCCGATTGGCTCAGATTTGTGGTCTCAATGTCATCATTCAGGTGGCATTCTTTTTCTAGAATATTTTATCATTTTTCATTTTTATCCTGATAATCCCAGTTACCCCTGCCTCACTCAAATTTTCAATATAGAAATTTACTAATCATATTGCAAATCTTTATGTGCAAGTTAATGAGTTGTGTTATGAAAATTGGGAAATGTAGAACATTGGCAACAAGTGGCAGATAGACAGTTGATTAGTTTGTTATTTTCTGTTGTTTGATTACTAATTCTCTTTATTATTATGAAGGTGGATGATTTGGAAGAGGTTAGTGAGTTTTACCAGAACAGAGGATGCTTTAATGAACTGATATCTCTAATGGAGAGTGGACTTGGACTGGAGCGTGCCCATATGGGTATCTTTACTGAGTTGGGAGTTCTTTATGCAAGATATCGTCCTGAGAAGTTAATGGAGCACATTAAGTTATTCTCAACTCGGCTTAACATTCCCAAGCTTATTCGAGCCTGTGATGAGCAGCAGCATTGGATGGAACTTACATACTTATACATCCAATATGATGAGTTTGATAATGCTGCAACCACTGTAATGAATCACTCTCCTGAAGCATGGGACCACATGCAATTCAAAGATATTATAGTTAAGGTTGCAAGTGTGGAGCTCTACTATAAGGCTGTTCACTTCTACTTGCAAGAACATCCTGATATTTTAAATGATCTTCTTAATGTACTTGCCCTACGTGTGGACCACACCCGTGTTGTGGATATAATGCGGAAGGTCTGTATGTCTCAGTCTGTTTTCTAATGTGTTAAGTCTTAATCTTATTTTGGTGAGGTTAATAACCGTTCGAAAATATTTTATGCAATATTCTTATTTGTTGCTTGATTTTTTATGGTTTTTAGGCTGGCCACATTCGATTGGTTAAGCCGTACTTGATTGCAGTTCAAAGCAATAATGTGTCTGCTGTTAATGAAGCTTTGAATGAAATTTATGTTGAGGAGGAGGACTATGATAGACTTCATGAATCAATAGATCTGCATGACAACTTCGATCAGATAGGTCTTGCACAGAAGGTGAATCTTCCTTATCTTTCAAATTGCTAAAATTGAAATCTGAATCTTACCGAGACATTTGGGTGTGTTTGGTTTGCATTTTCATTTTCTGTTTTCATTTTCTGAAAACTGTTTTCATTTTCAAAATATTAAAATTCTGAAAACATGTTTGGTTTGACTTCTTGTTTTCTGTTTTCATGAAATAAAAATACTGAAAATTTATAATATATTGACTTTTTGTCTTTTTGTATTTTTAGATTTGCTTAAAATTACATTCATTGCCTCCGCAATTTCATTTTACCCGAAATGAGGTCTTTGTTCTCAACTGAAAACACTGAAAACGAGAATTTATTGTTTTCATTTTCTGGTTATTTCCTATTTTCATTTTCACTGAAAATGTTTTTAGAAATCCAACCAAACACATTTTCATCACCATTTTCTGTTTTCAGTGAAAATGAAAACACAAAACAACCAAACCAAACACCCCTCGGTCATTCGGTTTGAAGAAATGTTTTTTTTTTCCTTTGTTTTCTATTTTTACGAGGGCGAGCCCTGGTGCAGCGGTAAAGTTGTGCCTTGGTGACTTGTTGGTCATGGGTTCGAATCCGGAAACAGCCTCTTTGCATGTGCAAGGGTAAGGCTGCGTACAATATCCCTCCCCCATACCTTCGCATAGCGAAGAGCCTCTGGGCAATGGGGTACGAAGTTTTTTTTGTTTTCTATTTTTACATTTAATTACAAAAAATGTCACTTTATTTTCATTTTTTGTTTCCTGATTTCAAAAGTTTCTATAACAGTGAAAACATATTTTTTTGTAATTAAAACAGAAAACTGTGAAATCACAAGTTTTATTGTTTCCTATACAAATCTTTGATATGGAAACATGGTTACATTTTTGTAATTAAAAGTGAAGTCAGAAATCATTTTGTTAAACCAAGCATAGCCTTAAAGTTTGACGATTGGTTTTGGCTTTAACAATGTGTATTTGCAGATTGAGAAGCATGAGCTTCTTGAGATGAGGCGTGTCGCTGCTTATATTTACAAGAAAGCTGGAAGATGGAAGCAGTCCATTGCTTTGTCAAAAAAAGACAATCTTTACAAGGACTGTATGGAAACTTGCTCTCAATCTGGTGACCGTGAACTCTCAGAGGATTTGCTTGTTTACTTTATTGAGCAGGTCTATTTTCTTATTCCCTTCCTTGAAATATCAAACTCTTCTATTCATATCTCAAAACCTTGCCAGGTCCCACTGTGCAATTTGACCTCTGCTACAAATTAAATAGCTTTCATAAATTCATTCCTTCACCTCACCTTTGTTTTCTTTGTGCTTCGTTGGTCTTAATTTTTAATTTTAACTAAGTAGTTAATTAGTTATGTTCATATTATTCCTTGTATCTTTCCAGGGGAAGAAGGAATGTTTTGCATCTTGCCTCTTCGTCTGTTATGATATAATACGGCCAGATGTTGCTCTTGAGCTAGCTTGGATGAACAATATGATTGATTTTGCTTTCCCATACCTCTTACAGGTATATTTTCCCCTGGGGTTTCTTTTTTTTATGTGAAATGGGGCTAAAAGCCCAAGGAAAAGAGACTAAACAGGAATGACACGAGGGGTTTCTTTCGCTATATGTATTACTGGATGATTTTTCTTCCTTTTATTGATAACCATTTTTTAATATTTCCCCCCTAGTTTATTCGAGAGTATACTGGTAAAGTTGATGAGCTTATCAAGGACAAAATTGAAGCACAGAAAGAGGAGAAAGCTAAAGAGAAGGAAGAGAAGGATGTTATTGCTCAGCAGGTACACTCCCCCCCTCCCCCAATATCAAATGCTTTCCATTATGAAGTCAGATAATATCCTTTTTCTTTTGGGTACATATTTTATCTAATATTTGGCTATCAAATTAATACTAGTTTCAATTATCTCCAGAATATGTATGCCCAGTTACTACCACTTGCTTTGCCTGCACCACCAATGCCAGGTATGGGTGGAGGAGGCTATGCTCCACTGACAACACCCCCTATGGGTGGTATGGGGATGCCTCCGATGCCACCTTTTGGAATGCCTCCAATGGGCGGCAGCAGCGGCTCCTACTGATCTCTCCATTCAAGACAGGAGAAAATTTTGCTATAAATTTTATCGGAGAAGCTAGGTACATTGTTTTGAATCCACAAGCATTGAAGATGAGTTCCTCAGCTTTAAGGAATTTAACATGATGAATGTAAGCATCTACCTTAGCCTTCTGACGACTGTGGCTTTTTTGCATGGAAAGTTTTTAGGTTCTTATTTCTTTTGTCAATTGCTGAATAGATTGGGTTGTCTGATCAATTCTGTGAGATGATTGAATCTTCAGAGGCTTTAGTTCGGTTGTTGATGTATAGTTGATTCTTTCTCTCCTATAATTGTTTTCTTAGTTATGTAGTCATGTAAATGTATTCTGATTAGGATTTAACACAAATTTTGTTCGGTTAATTTGGTGTATAAAAATATTCATCAACTATTAGAAATGGTCTCTTTATGTAGCAGGCTAGTTTCCCTTTTTCCTTTCACTGATAAGTTTGGTTAACTTATTCTGAATATCCATTTTTATTTGGAGAATTGAAATTTGTGAGATGCAAAGAGTAAAAGAGTGGTGCGAATAGCCAAGCCTCTTTTTCAAAAACTTTGAAAGGCGGGGTCGTGTTTGAACCGTACCGTGCTCATTACTTTGATGATTTTCACCCGATAGGTATGAATTGACTGCTTCATGATTAGAAAACAAAAATGTTTGTGTCAAATAACTTTGGATTCATTCTCAATACTTTTGTGTAAAATGAATTGACTCTTTTGCGGAAAATGTTTTTTCCTTTTTTTAACACGAATTTGTCTAAAACTAAAAATGAGATTAAACAATCTCATCCTATGTCGTCCAATAAAATTGTACCAATTTGTTTAGATTTTTTACTCACAAAATTCTATATAATTTTATTGGGTTATCTAGGATGGAGTTATTTAACTTCATTTTTACCTGGGGACAATTAGATCACCCCTTTTAACACAAGTAAACTTGTTAGAAAGCAGTTTTAAAAATAACATTTTTCTTGACAAAAAGTTACCATTATTTTAAGATAGCATGTACCTTTTTGAAGAGAAAGTTGTTTTTCATTACAAATAATCTAAAATATATAGAAACTAGAAAGTTTCATAGGATGCTGAAGATTTTATCGCTATAAAAATAATTTTTTTTGGATAAAATAACCCAGGTTCAATTTACCCTACCCAAAACACCAACGAGGTTCAAAAGGGTCCAATGTCATGGTTGGATCCAAGGTTCAAATAATCAAGGTCTGTCTTGTTACACACGCCCAAATTAGGAAGTTTCCTACGTTCACGTTATTCACATTTAACAATGTTAAAATATTCATATTTTTAGGGATTATCTCATGATGGTACTTGACTAACTTGGTTGTGACTCACCTACAACAGAGTCCTGTAAAAGTTTGGCAATATATTTTTATTTTGTCGGTTCACATACTAACTAGAGTGTTAGAGTGCTCTTGTAACTATTTCAGATCCCTCACCTTTTTCTTGGATCAACACTCAGCTTCATCTCCTCAAGTGGGCCCAACCACCTTTGGAGACTCAGCTTAATAAAAAAAATGAATCTACAAATTCATTGCAATTATCGTAACATTTGATTTAATTACCATAATTCTTTTCTCCGCAAAGCTGGGAAAGAGGCTTGAAAGTTCAACAGAAAGGACCGTCGAACTGCAGTAATGGTTAAACTATTTTTTAAGAAAAAGGATAAAAGCATTAAAATAATATTTCACTTCTAATACAGTGTGGTATTTGTTCTGTTATGTTCGTATCAAGAATAAATTATATGAGTTTATAACATGTAACATGAAAATCTCAAATGCAGTAATTTGTGTAAATTCAAATTTGGTTAGCTTGCTTCTAAAGACAAAGTTCACATTTTTTAGAATTAGCCAATTGGGTAAACTTTATTGAATTGGCAACCCAAGCCACAACGCAGGTAAATGATTCACTGACACTAACCCCCTAAAAAAAATCGAACAGTCTTGAAAAATATGCTGTACATAAGGATATCACTTACCATCTGGCTCAATGTTTTTACCTTGAGTGGGTGTTGTTTTTTATTTTTTTGAATCAGCATAAGTTTTTTTCTGGTCATTGTTTGCATAGGTTTAAGTGATTATTTCAACTTCATCGCCAATGAGAAAGAGGAGAATGTAGTCAAATATCAACTTTGCAAACCGTTTTGCACTGCGAGAAGTTTTTCTATACTCACGATCCTTTTGGTAGGAGGAAAATAATGTGAGAAATAGGAAAATGAGAAATAAGTGAATGGAAATAAGAAATGAAGTGGATTTAGAAGCGTTTGAATAATGAAGATAAATAAGTAGACAAAGATGAGACAGTCTCAAATAGAAAAATAATTAATGAGGTTGGTGGGTGAGTGTATTATTAGAGAATAATATCAATTATGTCAAAACAAGAGACGCACAGATTATAAGTTCATCTAATGGTGCGGGATGTAAGTGAGTGCCAATTAAAAGGACAATTGATGTGTATATGTGTGTTTTCAGTATGAAACAATTAATAAGGTCAATGTGTGTGTTTCAAGGGAATGGTGAAAATTGTGTTGAAACAAGAGACACATATTATAGGTTCATCTAACTATATGAGTTCATCTAACTATATGAGATACAAGTAGGTGTCCGTTGATAGCATGATGTTGTGCAAAATTGGTCATGTCATCATGCAAAATTGATTATAGGAAATAAATTTGAATGAGACCTACCTCTTTCCACCCAATTTCATATATACCAAACAAATTCACTTTGGATGGTGTCTTATTTTCACACTTCTTCCTATATTTCTTTGTCAAACATAGTCTTAGGAAAAAAATTTCTCCTCTAGCAGTTACTTATTGGTTTGAAAGAGGATAATCTTGCAACCATATTCAAATTTATCTTTTGTTTTTTTTTTACATAAATTTATCTTTAGTTTGAAATCATATTTTTATTATTTTTATTAATAATTTAAAAAATAAATTTATTTTTACATGTGTTTTAAAGATTTGTAGAAAAAAATAATGAAAACATCAAAATATTTTTTCTATTGTTTTTTATACTAATTTTTTAGAAGGGAAAATAAGATGTTTTTTTAAATAATTTTTTAAAAAAACTTTTTTTAAAATCCAAGCCCTCATTTTTAAAACCACTCTCCACTATATGCAGGTAAGTAAACAACTTTTAATTTAAACTCTTATATACATATTTTAACAAATGCCAAATATAACAGTACATTTGTTCTTAAGCTTACGAGCCACTCTTGATGCATCCATCATACAAACTATTTAATGAAAAAGATAGCTTTTTTCAGTCAAAATCAAACTGATGTGTATTTTAATTTTTACAAATTATTCAATCTAAACGCTCACTCGTTTTAGAAAGACAATGGTAACACTCATTTTCACTTGGCACTTGCATTAATTGATCCTTTGATGATGTCTTTATACATCTTTCTACATGTAGATAAGTTTGGCACCTGAAGTGATGGGTTATTAAGTAACACCGACCTTAATTCATGGCAAAAATATCATGGAAGTTGTAGGTACTAAGGTCCAAACACATCAAAATCCCAATTTCATCTTGCATTCCATTGTATCATCAAACCTTCTCCACTCCTTTTTTTTTTTTTTAATTTCTCTCAACATTAGACTCACTAATTGGATTTTCCTATCCATTTGCCATATGCAATTGTTGGCCCAAAGCAAAAAGTGTTATTGCGGCGTAGGCATGACCATGAGGCATGCTTCTTGTGACCTTGTCCTGCCTAACATGAGGGTTGCCCAATTTGAACTTATGGTAAATTCAACAAAGAAAAAAACACCACACTTTGCAAATTGTGTGCTGATAATCCTCCTAACCCTTATCGCACTTTATGTTTGTTTCGTGTGATATGAGCCGCAATTAAAACAGAATACTCCCCATATGTCTCCCACTCAAAAAAACATACCACAAAAAAGTGGTCTCTTTCATTTTCATTAGTTTTAAGTGGCTCTTAATTTCTGCCTTTTTTATGGTAAATTTTATAACACGTCGGTAATGGGAAAACTAGCATGTTAGGTTTAAGTTCGGTCTTATCACTCTTCTATTTTACTTTAATTCAATTTTTTAGTTTATACATGGAGAGAGGGCATATTTTATAAGGGTGAGAAAATTAAATTTGAATTATATAACTAAACATGAACAGTCAAGATTTGATGTTAAAATGTCATATGACATTTTAAAAAAAATCATATTACATTAAATATTAATCGTTTATGTTTGATTATACAGTACAAATTTAATCATCTCACTCTTATATATATATATATATATATGAGATCATATTATTACAGTATAACTTTGACAACTATTATATTATTTTTATAAGTTGATATAGAATGTAATTTTTATTAATTCATCATTGAATTATATCTAAATATTACCAAGATCGTTTGTGTTAAAATTTGTCAAAAGTAAACAATAACAAGAAGGTAATCAATTATTTATATTTTAGTATATTTTGAAATGTTTATATTTGATCGATTCTAATCTATATGAATAAGATAACAAATGATTTTAGACAAATATGAAATTTTGCATATATGATCTATGTAAAAGAAACTTTCAATCCAATGGTGAGTTCTAAGAAAATATTATTCACTTGAAAGTTATCAAACGATATAATAGTTATTAAAATTACGTCAGTGTAATTTGACTCATCCTTTTATATATATATATATATATACATGTGTGTTTGTCTTCTCATCAATTCTCACTATAATTACAAGGGGAAAAGAGTCATTTTGTGACAAAACTAAAAGATGATGATGTAGTCATTATGAGAGTTTATAGTTAGTTTGAAATTCGATTTTATAGTGGGAAAATGATTTTTTATTTATTTATTTGCAGAACACAATAGTGATTTTTTTTCATTTTCAGTTAAAATATAACAATGATGTAGTTTATAATGTTAGTTAAGGGATAAAAAGATTTAAAAAATATGGAAAGAAAAAGTGGATATCACAAATAACTATAGATATTATATTTCACTATTAATTTACTGAAAACTAGTCATTTTGTTAGAAAATATCAACCCAAAAAAAAAATGTGTCACTTTAATAAAAAAAAATTTACTCTAATGTCCTTTATGTTATGTGTTTCTTTATTTATAAATATGTTATATTTCAATCCAAAACTTTTTTTTACCAACTTAATATAAATAACCTTATTAGTGTTTTAACTCAATACACAATAATAGTCCTCCTATTTCTTAAACCTTACACAAATCTCTTTCTATTTTATAAACACTAAATTTAAATCCTTCCATGATAATGATGATGTCTACAATCACTTATAAACTTGGACGAAAGTCTCTTTTCTCTACACCATCATATACGCCTAAAATAATGACACTTTGTAGCTTTTCGTAAACTTGGACATGGGTCTCCCTTCACTACAAATCTATAATACTCCACCACTATGTATGCATGAAACATTGACAATTGTATCTCTTCAATGACTTGGATGTGGGTGATGAAGACACCTACCCATCCACATATGCACCATGTGCACAAGCGCATATAGATATATACTTGAACATCATATTCATGAACAACTTAACTCACATACTTTGAAGTATCAAGCACAAATCATTTACAATCAACTTCAACATAAATTATATTTCTCAATTCCTCTTTATCTTATTATGACATTTCTCCCTTTCATTCCTCTCTCTCTCTTGTACCTCCTTTTGTCTTTATCTTTCTCTTCCACATCCCTCTAATTTTACTCCTTTTTTGTCTCTCTCTATATATATATGATACTATCTTTTAACAAACATAACTTTAAGTGATAAGAGAAAATTTTATCTTTTATTAATAATAATTAACAATGTTTATATTTTATTATTAAATAGTATTTTCATGATTATGGATTATGTTTAAATTAAAACATGAAATATGAGAAAAATATGTTTTTAAATCCTATAATTTTGATCAAATGTTGTTAAATTCATATTTTTTTATATTGATAAATTTTGTCTTTAAACATTCAAAACATATTTATTTAGTTTTTCTTCTCTAAAAATTCATCACATTTTTTTAAAATAAAGAGAGGCATTGATCACATTTGATTGAATGTATAAAGACTAAAAAATATTTTTTCATTAAATACTTAATGTTTGATTTTGTAGTGATTAATTATCAATTAAATTATGCTATAAGATTATTTTAGATTAATCAATTATATTTAATTTAAGTCCAAAACATGCCATTGCGCTTAGAAAATTATTACAATGATAATTTTACTAGAATCAAGTAAAATGTAAGATTATCTCTCTACATGAGAGAATACATGTAATCTATAAAAAAAATATAAAAAGTAATAGTATAAATTATATTTTTAGTCATTAATGTTTTTTACAAATTTTCTAATTTTTAAACCTATTTTATAAGAATTTATTATTTTAAAATAGTTAATGCGTGCTTAAATATTAGCAACTTAGGCTAGATAGATTAGACCAATTATTAATAAGTTGAATCACTTCACGTATCTTATGTTGCCGCAATTTAGAGGAATTAACTCCACAAATTTAACCCACTTTACCATTCTTAATCAATAGTCTCCTAGATCTTTCTATTTGTATAATCATCTAATTACCTCATTGTAATTCGCTTTGCTCAACCTTATTTTCATTTTCTTATCTCAAATGTCCATTCCAGCTCATATCTCCCATATCATTAACACAAAACTAAAGCAAGGCATCAAATGTCGAACTGTGCATCATTTACACCACCCAATCAATCAATTTATTTTACAATCCATCCAATAAGATTCCAACCCATCACCCCATTGGGATCTCAAAGCTGGATTGTTCACTCTACCTTGTGGCTCTCAATTGCAAACACCTTTCTTTTCCAATTAATTTTTTCACATAGCCCACTTTTCAGTCACGTGTAGTAAAAGGTAAACAACATCAATAATCCAAAAGCATAATATATATTGATATACATTAAGAATATTAAATTACACAACATGAAATTTTTACAATACAAGCTGTAAATGCTGAATATTCCTCTATTCCTACCCAACTTTTCCCACCCACACCCATACCGACAGCTCCAACCACCACCCCCTCCAGCGGTGTTACTCCCACCCAACTTTCCTATTCCCCGATTTACCCCTACAGAATCCGAATATTCCATACCAGTCCCCGCCACATTGTGAAACTCCCAATTTACCCCTTCTTTGCTCGAACCAACACCATCACACTCACACGTACATGCTCCTTCCTCTATTTCTGTTTCTGTTCCCGTTGTCGTTGGTTTTCCGTTGGACTCAATTTCCCTCACCACTATCCAACCCTGCGTTTCCCAATTTACCCTCGACTCTGTCGCAAATTTACTAATTCTATTTTTAATAACTGATTTTTCTTCGCTGTTGGTAAATTTTATAAACACGTCTTCTTGATGATCACGGTCGTTACAATCTGACTCGGAGTTGAGCTCCGAGTCAACCCAGTCGAGAACGCAGCGAGGCGACGATTCAGCAACCGCGTAGTAGGGAAGCAAAAATGGATGCTGCAGCAGCTGATCGCAGCTCCACCGTTCACTATGTTCTCTTCTGAGACACTTCTCGAGAAAATCCTTCCCTAGCTCCGACAACTGCTTTGGAAATTCCGGCAACTCGTCTGAGTAACCGATTCGAGTCAGCGTGTCGACGCCGCGATCCTCCCACGCCGGTTTCCCGGTGACAATCTCGATCACCGTGCATCCGAGCGACCACACGTCGGACTCCGGCCCCTGCCTCTGCCGGCGAACCACCTCCGGCGCCATCCACATCGGACTCCCCCGCGACAACAATAACATCTCCGCCGGCGAGGATTCAATTTCCACCGCCGTGCCAAAATCGGCGAGCTTCACGATTTCGCCGTCGCCGGAGAGAAGCACGTTCCTCCCTTTCACGTCGCAGTGGACGAAGCCTTGCGCGTGAACGTCACGCAGCGCGGACACGAGGCACCACGCGAAGCGCCTCACTAACCGCTCGTCCACGTCAGCGCGGTCCAAGTCAGCGACGGTGCCACCTGGCATGTACTCCAGATGAAGATTCCTGAACGACGCCGTTCCTTCGCACGTGACATCGTCTCCGAGATAAGCCACCACGTGCGGCGAAGCCACCCGCTTCAGAATCCCAATCTCGTTCTCCAACGCCTCCACCTGATGACCAGAAAGCCCCCTTCCACAATCCACGGACTTCACCGCGAAAACGCGATTATCTCTTTTCGAAATCGCCACGTTCACAACCCCAAACGCGCCGTTACCGACGCACTTGCCTCTCACCCACGAAACCATTTTGTTTTCCTTTTTTTTTTTCTTAGTTCGAACTCGAAAGTGTTGTAGTTATTGACATTTGTGTGTGGGTTCCTTGGAGGGGTATATATAAACAACGTAGCGAGTGTTTGTGTCTAACATTCGGTGTTTTGTTTTGTTTTAAAAAAAAAAATAAGAAAAAAGGATTTTGGTTGTACAGCGTGGCAAAATATTTGAAAGTGGATAATTAAGAAAAAAGCGGTGGTGACGTTGAGATGGACATCTGAAAGGGCGGTAATGTTTTTGATGGAGGATTGTGGGAATGAAGTATTGGACACTGTTTTTTTCTTATGGGATTTTTATTTTTAATCCTTATCCATATCATATCACTTCATTGTGGTCATTCAACACTAATTCTAATTCCACTTGTGTAACATTTTTATGCCACCTTTTTTTTTCCTTTCATATTTAGAAATTGTATTAGCTCACGGATACATAATTCTAAGTAAGTACATTTAGGTCCTTTTGTTTAAAGGAAGTCTAGTTCCACACTTCTTAACAATCAAGTACTACACTTTACTTAAGATCAGATAGAATGTAATATCAAATTTATTTTTATTAAAAGTTATTTAGATTGAATTTGATTTTGTATATATCTTAGTTTCAAAATTTGTTGTTAAAATAAAAATACACAATAATCATAGTAAAAAAACAATTTAATGTATTCACCGTCAATGTAGTCAATAATAATAATATTTCTTAAAAAATACTAAACTAAAATGATACTCATCTTAATAACATATTATTGAGAAAATAAAATTGTAAAGAAAATAACTATATCAAATTTTAAATTTTGCTCAAAGTATAACTCAATCCAATAATTCTTTTTCCAATTTTTCAGTTTTTTATTTAATTAATTTTTGTTTATTATATTCAATTTTATCCATTTGCATTAGATTGAATTGGATTATGGGCGCTTCTAAGTGGTCGGTGACATGTTTACGTCACTATTAGACAATAATTACATAACATTGTTTATAATATAGATTGAAGCGGTTATTTTCGTAGCCTTTTCACGTTTAACTCGGTTGAATCTGTTTCGATCCAAGTGCACATCATGGGTGTCATAGGTGGCATTATTAATTATTAATGGTATTATTTTTATAACTTGGATAGGGTGAGAAGAGGTGTTCGTTTTTATTACTTATTACTATATATATTACATTGTTGGGATTGAGAAATACCAAGTCTCATATTGGTTAGAGATAATTTTAAGATAGAGTTTATAAAGTGAGGATAACCTTCATCGAGCTAGTTTTTGGATTTGAGTTAAGTCTTAACTTATATCTATCCTAGATCCATCCAAACGATCACCTATTATTTGTTGTTCACGCATCAAGGCGATCCATCCAAACGATCACCCAAGTTCACGCACCAAGGTCAATAAGTGCTGGGCGTGAAGGGATATATTGGAAAATAACCAAGTCCCACATTGGCTAGAGATAATCTCAAGATAGAGTTTATAAGGTGAGGGTTGAGCTAATTTTTGAGGTTGAATTAGGTCTCTCATATTATACACTCTAAGACTTGGACTTGGGGTTCATATTTTTTTTATATTTTGTCCTGTTGCGTAGGAATATTAATTTGAACATGTGGTTGTAGTGGGGAATGTGAGCCTTTTTAATTTTTCTGGTTGAGAGGTAGATGTTAATAGTTGGCAAAGGGGAACATAACACACGGTGGTGGCAGTAGTAGGATAGTAAAATTGAAGTGGATGTAGAAACTCCCACGTGGCACAAAGCTGTTGGTCCACGCAGTTGTGGAGACAGTGCTAGAGGCTCGTAAAAGAGATGCAAGAGATGTCTGGAGATGCCCATGATGCTTGTGTGTGGCTTTAGTCACAATAAGGTTTAGTTAAACTACAAGCTTGTGACGTGCATCACCCCACTTCCATTACATATTATATTATTTGTGTCAAAGATGCTAACCTTCTATTAAAACCTAAAGATTAATTATCTAAGATTATGAGATTCATCTTTTTTCATATATATATTTTTTATAAGTACAAATTAAAGATCAAATACAACATATTTAAAGGATAAAATTATTTATTAATTATGTCATATACCATGTTCATTAGATATTATATTATTATTATGTTATTTTCTTAATATATTTTTGTTTTTGTTCTTATTTTTATTTGGGTTTTGTAAATTTGGAAATTTTGTTTGCATGTGAAGAGTTTGGACTTTGGTAAGGTCCCCAAATCTAGTCGTATCTTTTAGAAGATGTTTATGGGATGTTGTTCGCTCTTATGTGGAGAAATTAATGGGAAAAATTCGGCACGCGGGTCCTAGCTTCCTCATTAAGTATGTGGCACCTGCTATCATCATATTATTAGACGTGGCTTTCTTTTGGGTTATGAAGATAATATCTTACCTCAATTTTTGGTTTGCCTAATTCAGTCTAAATTATAGAAAGGAAAAATTCACCAAATATCAAGTTCAATTAAATGCAATACTTCACCTTAAACAGCAAAATTAGTGCTGTATTCCCCTACTCAAGTTCAATTAAAAATGTAGTATTAGATGACTGGCTGTACTTAGGGGATAGAAAATATTTTTATTTTACAAATGATTATTATAATTTCGGGTATATGCAATCTAAAATTCAATGGGCTTAGAACACTTGTTCATGCGCCACTTGGCAGCGCGTAATTGCTTGGGAGGGGCTCTATTAGAGTTTGAATTTCACCGAAAGGGGTTTTAAAATTGGACAAAGCTACGGAAAGGGAAACGGGGGAAGGGTTTGTCCACATAAACATTACTTTTGGCATGAAACTAAATACATATAAAAGAAGAAAAAAATAGTTTGAAAGGGAAACTAGGGAGATTCAATTGCAACATGATTATTATTCAATATTGATTCCATAATTGTTTTAGAAGGTATTTAAAGTAACAACTAGAAATCTAGAACCATGCATGCCATTTGGCATGCTAAATGGGTGCCCACCACCACGTACAAGGTGGTAGTGACTAGTCCATGAATATGTGGCAAGATTGGGAGGGAGGAAAAAGTGACGCGTAGGAATGGTTTCTTAGGAGCTTCAATTTAGATCCTTTCACACTAAGACACGAAGAAGAAGAGTGGAATATACAAATACAAATTATTAATAATAATAATAATGTAGTGTGCTTACTCGGTGAACTACTTGGGTTTGGATAAGGTGGTTGTTGTGAGGGTTAAGCAACGTGCTTCATGACTTGACTTGGATATTGCCGCAACGCATCTATATATTTATGTGACGCGGTGTGTGGTGTCCACATCTTTTCCAAAGCACATTGACCCTTGTCCTCACCAAGACCATTTTTCATTTTATTTCTACTATATATTGCAATTGTTGGAGGTGAGTGGAATCGATAGAATATGTTGCTAAAGGGTTAAACGTATTCACCACCTCAAAGAAAATGCTTTTTTTTTTTCCTTATAATTTTCAATTGAAAAATGTAATAATAGTTTAATTTTCTGCCTGGGCAAGTTATTTCCCAATTAGTTTTTGTTATAAAAATGATAGCTCTTAACAATAAACTTCAAAAAAAAATTTAAGAAAAAATTGAAAGCGTTATTTTTAATTAACTTTGATTCATATGATTTTAAGTTATTAAGTATCATGATTGTATATCTAAAAAAAAGTATTATGATTGTAAAAGCCTAAAAAGTGTAATGATTACAAAATTAACATATACAAATAAGTTGAAAGTAGAGTCAAGTCTCAAGACCACATAGAAATGGAGATTACGAGAACGTAGAATGCCTCTAATTTAAAAACTACACTATCCTTTTTTTTTCATTATGATTTTATAGGCATAATTAAATGAAATGTGTAGAACTAAACAGCTGTATTTATTAAGTGTTTCTGGTACTCCATTTATAATATTTTATTTAATTCGTTGTCTTTGCAAAATACATAAACTAGCCTCTGTAGTACCAATATTATATATTTCAAAAGTACACCTAGATTTTCTTTTAAAAAAAATGTCCTTGTATAAAAAAATTCAAGACACTAAATACCCTTAATAAATTAAATAAACTACAAGAAAGGTGTATGTACATAAAACAGAGCTTTTAATAGAAGTATATAAATTAATTCAGTTTAGTACAATGATTTAACTTGTAAGGAGTTGGTAATAAACAAGTTGGATCATATGATTTAAATTAATTTCTCTATACTGTAAATGTATTTTAAATTTAAATAAAATTTATAAGAAAGAAAATATAATCATTATTAAATAATAGTGAAATATACTTTAAGAAATAAGAAGTATAATAGAGGAGGTTTAATTTGTTATAAGAATACTAAGCGCGCAGGTTCTCAGGCCATAATTTGTTTGACCAACAAGTTAAACAAACTAGACTATAGTGTTGCGTCTAAACTTCAAACTAGTCGACAAAATGTTTAATATTAAAACATAAGATGTTACGTTATTGATCTTCAACATACCGAAAAAAAAAATCTTTAACATAAGGTGTTACGTTAAGCCGTAATATTAGGATACTCATTCTTATATAAATAGGAAATAAGATGACAAAAATAACGTCTTGTTAAAAAAAAAATCAAATTTTAAACTTTTTTTTATCCGTAGAACGTTAAATTTGTATTACGAAATCATTTCCTAAAGTTTTAATTCTTATAATTTCCTTACATGAACTTTGAGCATTTAGTAATTTAATATTTTTTGTATTAATAATGCCAAACATATCATTATGTTTTTTTGTTCATTTTTTTCCCATTCAAATAATTTCTAGCACTGAGAATCGCTAAAAAAAACCAAACATTTTAAACTGAGAAGTAAAAGTTAGCCATACGGGATAATTTTAAAGTTCAAGTAGGTAAACTGTAAAAATTAAAAATTAAAAATTTACGGGATAATTTACCAAATGACTGAAATCGAAGTGGGTAAATTTAACCACATAAATGATAAAACAATAGGAATAATAAATTAGTTTCATGAAATTTTATGGTCAAAATGAAAGGCAGAAGCCGAATGAATAATTCAAGAGAACATTTTGTTAATTAACGTTAGCTCAGCTAATTTCCTTTATGCCTCCACTATCAATCAAATTGAAACTAAAAACAAAGCACTGAACCCTTTTTTCCTTTTCCTTTTCATCTTTAAAAGCAACAGAGATAAAGCTATTTAATAAACAGAACCAAAGAAAAATAGTAATTTAATTTGTTGACCTAAAATTTGATATATATGGCCAAGTGATGGGAAACGGGTCTGTTGCAAATTGCAATGGTGCGGGAGTTTGTCTCGAAAGAGAGGAACAAAAGAGAAATCATTAATGGCTTATGAGGTGCTCACGTAGTGCAAGTGCACTCAAAACATTCCATATTTTGTGCTCACCATGCAAACTTGCAAAGATCACATGAACCCGCCATGTCCCTACTTTCTTCTGTCTTGTTTAGTAAGAATACTTAAATTGCCCCCAACAAGCTTTCAATTTTACAATGATACGTAAATTTTGTACAATGTTTTGTGGATTTTGTTGTCCAGTGCCATTGAACCAGGAGCAAATTAAAACTTTGTGTTTGACTTTGACGAATTCGTTTAATATTTTAAAATATAAAATAAGATTAAGGTATCCTAAATTTGTGACATATATAAATATAAACCTTGGATTCATCGCTCATAATAAGTATTTTCCTTATCGTGGAGTGAAATGATTATATTCTATTTCATTTTTTTTTCTTCCAAGCCGGATCTAACGATTCTTTCCCCCATTCTTCGATGGTGATGTTTTTTCATTTTTTTTCCTTTTTAATACAGAATTTTACGTAGTTGGCAATTGATATCCTTCGGTGTACTTCGAACTTCCTTTTGTTTCCTCCATTTTTTTATTCAAATCTTTTAGATTTATCTTCTTGTAGGTAAAATTGAAAATTCTGACTGAGTTATTTTTTTTTCTAAATTATGTGCAGTGGTATGAAATTTCTAACATTGATATTTTCAGATCAGTTTCATTCTTTGATAGTTATGTACAGTTGTTCCTCGTTTTATCATGTATCTTAATTAAGAAGTGTTACATTAGTTGGAAACATGATTAAAATACTCATTATAAGATTTGGGTGATCCTTTTTCTTAGATTAGTGTTTGGTTGAGTCAGGCTCAGTTTAATTTTAATATAGTATTAAAATCTGTTTTGTCTTGGATATGAGGAACAAATTGTTGGTACTCTTGCGGTACCCACTTCTTGAGAGTTAGTACCCTTAATCTGACATTTTTTTCTTACTATTATTTGAAAAATTGGGGGTGGGGTGGGGGGAATACTCTTGAGGCACTTTTTTTTTTTTTTTATGAAAACACATGCTAAATCTTTCGTTGACCAGTAAAAGAGAGATCTTCTATTGCTAATGGTGGAAAGTTTTAGATCCTTAATATATTTTTATTGTGGTTCTTTGTTGAGTTGAGGAGATAATTTTCACACTGATTGTAACAACAAATCAATTTTTATTTGTGAGACACTTATAATTAATTAATTACTAATTGTTAGTTCTTTTCAATAAACCAATGGTATTGTACTTTCATCTTATGGTATGGATAAGTTAAAATCTCAATTCAATTATATTTGATCATAACATTATTAGTGAATAAGATACTGTATTTGATTTACTGAAATCGAATTTGACAATGTTTTCAACTTTGTACTTTTTAACATGCATCTATGACACAATATTAGATTTGAATGTGAATGGAATTATAAGTAGATTCGGTATTTGAAATGAAGTTATATAAATAAATGTATGATTTTTAAAAAATATATAAAATATACAAGAATAGATTGATTTTAAAATGCAAAAGTGTCGATAGAACTTGTAAAAAGAACTTTAAATTAATGATCTGAAGATAGATTCTAATGTAAATGGAACCATAGATAGATTCAATATTTGGGATGAAGATACAAAGACAAATGCATTTTTTTTTTAAATGTAAAATATGCAAGAATAGATTGATTTTGAAATGCAAAAGTGTTCATAGAGCTCGTAAAAAGAACTTTAAATGATCTGAAGGTAGATTCGAATGTGAATTGAATCGTAAGTAGATTGGTATTTGGAATGAAGTTACAAAGACAAATGCATAATTTTTTTTTTTGAAAAATGTAAAATATGCACGAATAGATTGATTTCGAAATGCAAAAAGTGTCTATAGAGCTCGTAAAAAGAACTATAATTATCTTAAGGTAGATTCGAATGTGAATGGAATCATAAGTAGATTTGGTATTTGGAATGAAGTTACAAAGATAAATACATAGTTTTTTTTAAATGTAAAATATGCAAGAATAGATTGATTTCGAAATGCAAAAGTGTTTATAGAACTCAAAAAGAACTTTAAATGATCTGAAGGTAACAAAACAATAAATTTTTCAAAAAGTAAAGTGCTCATGAAAACGTAAAGTGAAAATACATTATAAATAAATTTCAAATGTAAAAACTATTCAAAGTTTAAACTATATATCAGAAAAATAAAATAAAAAACCTAAGAAAGGAAAAAAAAAAGAGTAGAAAAAAT
Organism: Glycine max; assembly: GCF_000004515.6. Taxonomy (NCBI): domain Eukaryota; kingdom Viridiplantae; phylum Streptophyta; class Magnoliopsida; order Fabales; family Fabaceae; genus Glycine; species Glycine max. The sequence goes on along the minus strand of NC_016089.4, from coordinate 43,387,052 downwards.
GAAGGGAATGTAATGAAAATTAAATTGGAATATAAAGATTGGAAATAAATTCTTAATTATAACGATGCAGATATCTTGTACGCACATGTGTATAACGTGTTAAATTATCTTAATCTGGTTGATTTTCGACATATGCCAATTATTGTCATGTGACGTGGTTTCCTTCCAGTACTTCACTCGAATTTTCTAATGCTTAATGCCTTGTCACTTAATAGTTTTTTTCACTTGTCTCGTTTATCAAATCTTAATCTTAAACTCAAATTGGTCATTCCTTAAAATCTTGATAACTCTAAATACAATAACTTATAAAACATCAATTTCTAAGTGACATATATGGCCCTTTTGAGGAACCAAATTTGGTCGATTGAAATATATTTTTCAATATTTATAAAATTTCTAATTAGGTGGACACCAACACAAACTAATGGTAAACTAAGCTAAGGTTACACAAAAAAATCTTTAACATCAGTCATGAACGAGAACATTTCTCAAGAAGGATATAAGGAGGTATGCTATGAGAACTAAGGCTTTAATTCTTTTGAACATGCTTGGAATAGTCAATTTGGGCCCGCTAGACCCATCTAAGCTTAGCTATCATGGGCCAACATATTTTTAGGTTGAGTTAGGTTGATCCAATTTAATGGTTGGTTGAAGGCATTTGAATCCTGCATTCCTTTATTTGTATCTTACACCTTCTACTGCATTCCGTAATTTTTATTTTAGAATGTAAATTTGTATTTTAGAATGGATTTTCCGAAATATAATGATAGGTGCTGAATTCAACTGTGCGAGTGTAGAAAACAAATGTCGGTTGAAATTTTGCTAGCCCATTCCTTGGAGGGTTGCAAGCAAATTGAGCTAGCTCATGGACCACTCAATTTTAAAATATAAAAAATAAAAATTGTCAAAAACAAATTAACTTGTATATGACAAATTAATGTAATATTTCTTAATATTATGAACTAAAGTAAAGAAAAAAATTGTCATTTGTACTATAAAATAGCAAAATATAATATGTAATAGTAAAAATAAAATAAATACCTCAATTGTAATAATAAAAAAGTATTAGAAAAAAAATCAATATACATAGAATATTATGTTTAAAATAGACATAAACAATACTTGTACTGTTTAATTATCATATATAAATTTATCAAATTATAAAAAAGTAAAAATAATCAAATACATTTCGTGTGTATTTTCACAACCCAATCCAACTTAATTCATGCATCGGCCTAACGGGCTCTACTCATTAAATTGAGTTATTTGGACACTCCTACATATAATGAAGGAAAATAATTAAAGATACAATGTTAGAAATGTCAAATGCCAAGTGTAAATGAAAAATCTCACAGCGTAAAAATAAATAAGCTCTAAAAACTAATTTACTCAATGGCAAAGATATTTTTTTTATCTTTTGTCATTAAAAAAAACTTAATGACACAAAGTTTTGGATTAGACATAATGTTCAATTACTTCTATACAGTTTTCACTTCACTTAACTAGATATCTTTTTGAATATTTTTTACTGTCCTCGACTATGAAAAAACGTTTTACCTTCACTCCTTGAATGGAAATAGAATCTTTTAACACAAATGAAATTTGGGTTGTCTTATTCAATAGTTTAGACTATGTTTTTGTGAGGGCTTGTAGAGTATATAAGCATAAGTTGTCATATCCTTCCAAGTTCATTCGAAGTGATATTATGTAAAGATTTGGATACATATATAGCTACGAAGTGAAAAAGATAAGTAATTGATATAACTATTATTATGATGTAACAAAATAGGAGTAATCAGAGAAAGAAGTGAGAGAGATGTAACAAATGTGACTACTATTGGAATAGTAAGAGAATCATTACTCATTATGTAACTGGACTTACATTTTTTTTCCTTATAATTTTTATTTTCTCTCGTTTCCTGCTTTAAGAATTAGACACTCACAAATTACTTCTCGTGTTGGTACATACTTAATATATTTCCACGCGCATCTCATGATTTCATTAATATGGTTCATTAAATTAAATTTCACATTTTTTCTTAATGATTGTTTCAATACTATAATATATGATACAGGCATAACAGAGGGAGGCTGTTTCTTCATACTTTACCTAATCTTCTTATGAACGTAATTTTTATTCCAATCCAGGAAAAGCAAAATACACGGTTGAATGGGTCACCTTAAAATAATTAGAGTCAATAATTATTCTGTGTGCTTTTATTTCATACTAATCCATGTCCCTTGATCTGTAAGATTTTAACTTCATATTACTTTGACAATCATATAGATGAGTCTGTAATTAGAAAGATGCTTCCAGTTCTTCATTTTGTTCTAATCGTGTATTATATTACATCTTGGTCTTTTTATTGATAAATATACATTTTCCTTCGACAAGAGAACACATTTTCATAGTTTCAAATCTCTCACAAACAAATTAAAAACAAACTTACAATTTGGAAAATTTATTTCCCCGAAACAACAAATAAACAAATGGTACAACTAACGGATATTGCATATAACTTGACTGATTCATCCCAAAAGCAATTATTTCTCTCTCTTGAATCCTCCGGAAATCTCTTTTTTGATAGAAAAATGAAAAGCATAGACGTTTTGACCATTATAATAAAACAGAATCTTCCAAAAAAAAAAAACTAATAATAAGAAGCATAATCCAAATAAACAAATTAACAACGTGCATGTTTCACAACGTACACAATGATATATCATTAGGAGATAGATGACTGATTCTCCTCTGAAGCAATCAAGTAATCAAATTGATGAGATTATTTAGTATTCGCCGTATGGTACGGGGATACATGCACATCCAATTACTAATGTCGGTTGGTGATTGGACTTTAGGGTTTAGTTACATGTACATTCCCCTTCTCAAAATATTTGTGGAACATCTACGAGGATGTAATGTATCATCAAACAAAAGGTCATTTATTTGTTTTGGAGTGCCCCAAGTGTAGTTGACAAACAAACACGTTGTGCCTTCCGGGAAGGATCCTCGAATGTGAACGTGTCATGTGCCTATGTAGTCTCATTGCCTCGAACCAACCTTCATCCCAAGTTAATCTCAAGTCAAGCTTACAACAAATATCTTATTGTCACCATCACTTCATTATTATTAATTAACATCCCCATCTTAATGTGTACACACACACTGAATTCTCGCATTATTTTTTATGTTGCAGTGGCAATTACTGAATATTCGCACCAATTAAAATAAAAATTTCATCAATCATCTAATAGAAAAGTCTATACTCTATACGACTATACCTCAAGGGCTTCCAATAGCAAGTGACTGCGTGAGATTAGTAAGATTAAAAACCATAGGTAACCATGTATCACGATCAATTGCGATTGCTATATTTAGTCGTCATATAATATGAAAGATCACTACAATTTAGAACCTTGAGGTTAATTAATTAGAATTAGACTACAACGAATAATGTTATAAATTATCTAATTTTAAAATGACAATACGTATGAAAAGAAAACAAAAAAAAGAATAGTCCAAAAACGCGCAGAACCAGTCGACTTAGACATTACTAGACTCTAAAAACTAGTGTAAACACAAAATAGCGTTTCTTGATTAAATATATTTGGAATTTTGGATCTGAAATTGTCAATTTCTTCATTGTTTATAAAGTGGTTCCATTTATTCAGTGTGCATGACAAACAAGTGCGGCGGATATATGATACCAATTCTTTTTTACATTTTCATCATTTTTTTTTTCAATTCGGTGGTCGGCAGGACAATCTTGTTAGTGATGCTAATGGCCAGGAAACTTGTTCAACTTCTGCCAACGGTGCTGTTTATAAATTAATAATAGTAACGTTCACATTAATTTTCACCAGAGATTTATAAAAAAATAATTTTAATTTTCTTCATACTAAATTAAGCTCATAGACTTTGTGCCAATATATATCTTTCACACAAACCTAGCAACAAGAACTCATTTCCACAGTTCCAGGCTTTTTCCGCCGAGTCAATGTCAAACATTTGAGAGACCAAAAACTAGTCTTGGAAACTGGAGAAGCATTTAATTTGCAATAATAGTTACTTTACATTAACAAAAACTAACATAAATATAACAATTATAAAACGTGCTTTTCACATGTACTAAATGTTTATTTCATAAAGAAAAATAGTAGAACAGTCAAGTTCTTTCCGAGAAGAGTGACCTAAGTATCTCCATGCACAAGTGAGTGGACACAACACAACAATTTTTTTATAAGCAAAATTTTATTGATGTAACCCTACTCAAGATCCAATAATACAGAGATAACAAGGAAAGTTTCTGTTATATTGAAATAAATCTATATTATAAAGCATGACAACCTATCTTACTCAATTTTTATGTTATTAACATTAGAAGTAAAACAACGAGCATGAATCTCTATATATATGAGAATATATCTAACTCAATTTATGTTATTAACTTCTAGAACAAACGAACATGGATCTCTATCTCTATATATAACAATAGCCCATGTTAATGGGATATTCACGTGGTAGAAGAGTGGGTTCGAAGTAAGTAATTATTTATAGGGATAAATCAAGGCCAGAAATTATTTATAGGGATAAAATTCATTTCCTTGCAATAATGCAAGCGCAATTTGAATAAGCCGTCAAATTCGAAAGACAGAGAAGCTCAATATCTAACCGTTAGATTAAGCTGACTAAATTCATGAGAAGAAGGCCAAAATTTGGCTGACTGATAAATTTTGAGAGATTCATTGATTGAATCATTCTACAACAACTTTTGCATTTATGTACTTAAAAGGGAAACTGTAATCCATCACAAATTAGAAAACTTCAGTGTAAAAAATAAATGAATTACTAAATAAATAATGTATAAATTAATTAACTTTATGCTTATTACATAAATTATTCTATGAAAAAAATAATTACTAAATGTTATTGTTAATATCCCTCCCCTACGCGGGTACAAAAAATTCCAATAAGGTAGTCAGATTTATATATACAGAAAAGAATCAGCTACTCTCTATCCATCATCAGGCACCACCAAGGTTGTTCAAAAATCACAAACTGCAACGCAATCTTGACCTCAATGCGATCTCAACTGCAATAATCTTGAAACCTTAGTTGTACTAAGGTAACTTTAAATATAGTGCTCCAATTTGATTAGCATGACACTTGTATCATCCAAAGAGCCTCGTGAAACAGACAAATCTACAAGCTTTTTACAAGCCTGCAGCAATGGTTGTGATTTGTTGTTGCCTACGAGAAAAGAACGAGCAATATCTACTGCTTCCTGATTACCAACCTGAAATGAGAATGAGAAAGAAACTTGTTTAGTGAAACCAGTCCAATCCATGAGCAACAAATATTGAACAATACTTGAATAAAGACACTATAGATATTGTGAAGTGAAATGGACAAGTTCTATACCTTATCCCATAATCCATCTGAAGCTAAAATTAACAAGTCATGTTCAGGTTCAATTCGGAGAACTTTGGTCTCAGGTTCTGCTGTCACCCATTGTTTCAGGTGTCTATCTCCAATTCCCCTTGACACAGCCAGAGATCCCTGGATCCTCCAAACACCGCGGCATAAATCGACATAGCCACCCTGCAAGACAAATTCCAATGCTTTTAATAACCAACAAATCCAAATTCAAACATGTTGATGTGGTTTCAATGACCAGACAGAAAAGATAAAGTACTATCACACTCAGAAGCTTACCAGGCTCTCAATTCTGTCCCTTTCATCTTCCCTTGAAGGCCTGTGATCAGATGTTAGGGCCTCAGCAACACCCCCTCTGCTAATGACAGCACGGCAATCACCCGCGTTGGACACAACGAGGTTACCATTCCTAATCAATGCTGTCACACAGCAAGAGCCACCATGGAGATCCTCCTTTAGGAAATCCGAATCGGTGTTCAGGTACCCACGCTTCACTGCCTCCTCAACATCATCTTCATCTCTCACAATAACTTCATCTAACACATTCTTTTGCAAGTTATTTGCAGCAAATTCAGCAGCTTTTGCACCACCGTGCCCATCAAATATGCCAAAAAAAGCCTGCAATCACAAAACAAATTTCCTCCTCATTAGATTTCATTCCACTCAAATCCATTCAGCTAATTAAGCATGAGCATGAAGAGCATATTAATCAATCCTCAATTAAAATCACACTCATGATGATCTTTCCCTAATTTCTTCACAGCTTTAACTATTCAATCTAACGGGTAAAGTAACCTAGTCAATTCACACACACAAATATCATTACCCCACACCCTAATCACTCAAAGAACTCTTAAACTTCAAAACAATAATTCAGACATAAAATTAAAGGCTTTATTTTGTTATTCGCTTTACAAATACATAACCGAGTAAATAAATCACAATTTCCCGTACCGCATCTACCTAAAAACTCATAAAATTGACATAACCATATATAGAAAAATTCACAATCATTCAAAATCTTCATCAATTCAATTCAACTAGACCCAGATCGAAAGTTTCAAACTTTCCACAACCCCACTTCCTAAAAGCATAGTCCCAACCTCCAAAATTTTATTTTTAAATGAAAAAATAATAAATTTTTTTCTTACCAGTTTGTGTTCTCCGCGAAGATTATTCCCAGCGGTGTAACGATCCTCCATGTACTCCCTCCTGCCTCTCTTGCAGTACACCCCAAACCCATCTTCCTCAGCCTCGACCAAGTCACGCGCCGCCGCGGAGGGCGTGGGCGGAACCGCAAAGGTGAGAGAGGAAACGGGTATGTCCAACCTAGCGGGTCGCTTCCTCTTCAAAACGGTGCCGTTCGGAGAGGTAGACGAAGCAGAAGAAGAAGCAGAGAACACGGTGGGAGGCTTGGGAAGGCGAAGCCGAAACGGAGAAGAAGGAGAAGAAGATGAAGAAGCAGCAGCAGAGGGTGAAGAACAAGACGACGTCGTAGAAGAGTTGGAAGGTTTGAGATGCGAGAGAGAGAGCGAGAGGGATTCCGGCGAAGAAGAGATGATGGAGGGCTTCGAGCAGAAGAGGGAAGAAGAAGGAGAGAACACCGGCGAATTGGAAACCGCGACGGAGCAAGACATGTTTTATTTGACTAACGTCGGTGGGGTGTCTTCAGCCAAAAAATTCAACCGTTGGAATTGGTCTGTTTGTGCTCTTTTTTTCTTTGTGTTGTTGTGTTTGGGTTTGGCTTGTGTGTTTGAGAGAGACACGTTGATATAAGGGAGGGGTGAGGTGTGTTTATAAAGGACGGGAATAGAATATTGTTGTTCTGGGTCAGATTGGGGTCAGTGTGGGATCCACCTTTTTTGCGTGTTAATTGCGATTTGCGAGGCACAAGACACAACACAGACACAGCTATCACATAGTCAATTTTAAAACGTTCTTTGACCAGCTTATTACTTCTTTTTCTGCCAACTCTATTTTGCCCTTGCTCTCCATTATTTGAGCTTTTTTCTTTTGTGTTGTCTCTTGTTGAAATAAAGGGTCAAGATTGTGTTATAAGTTTATTTTGAATTGATTTTGTTCTTGTCTTTTTTGGTTGAATTATGGAAATTCAAATATTGAGAAAAAAAAAATAAGGAGAAAATAAATATTAAATATTTTAAAACTAATATTGAAATAATATGATGTATCTGTTTTTTTTTTTTACTGAATGATCGATATGAATTATTTATCAATTTTATTGATAATTAATTTTTATTGAAAAAATTTGATTGAATATTTTGATGAAATTATTTTCTTTCAATTATATATTTTTTTCATCTACAAAATTTAAATTCAAAATATTGTTTAAAAAGATTAGATTCAATATCAAGTTGACCAACAACTTATTAGTATAATATAATATATCTAGTTGTATAAAAACTAAATTAAGATATACACTAATAATGCAAATAATTTGTATAAGATCATAACTCGTTGTTATATATAATTAATTTATTATTTTTATTATCATAAATACAAAAGTTATAATGATAACTTTTGTTAGTTGATAATGTAAAAAAAATTATATTGATAGCACATAAATTTAAAGTCTAATATATAATATTAGCCCTTAATTATATTATCATTAGTCACTTATTATGCATTAATCTATACAAAATATGATCTGTCCAAAAAATTATATAAAATATGAATATGGAAACAAGGCAGAAGTTATAAGAAAATATAAAAATTAGTCAAAAAAATAATTTAAGATGTAATTAATAGAGAAAATATCATGGGATTTTTTTTGAGAATCTACCATGCGTAGTTACTTATATAAGTTAGTTATCATAATTTTATTGGTTTTATAATTTTATATAAATTTAAGCATTTTAAACAAGAATTTACTTAAATGCTAAGAATGCTAAAGTGAGTACTTAAATTAATTTTATAAACCCTACATGCTTAAAAATATGTTATTCATGGTGTAATGTTGTTAAACAACAATTACTTGTATAAACAACTTCATGTTGTATGCTCTATGAGAAAAAAAGTTAAACAACTCATGTAAACATCTCTTGAAAATGTTATTCCCCATTTTAGTAGTTCTAATATATATACTAAATTGTTGAAAGATTTTCATTTAATATAAAATTAACTAATAAATACCATCTATTTCTCGATTACAATATTTTTAACATGATAACTTGATAACTTAATTCTTATATTGTGTATTTATCTCTTTTCTCAATAATTATTAATTGTGTTTATAAAACATGTTAAGACTCTTAAAAAATAATACACTCTTTATATATATATATATATATATATATATATATATATATATATATATATATATATATATATATATATATATATATAGGACCTACTATATATGTAAGAGAATCCAATTCTAATTATAGCACTTACACATAAAAAGAGCCAAAAATAAAAGAAACATTAACAAAGGTGAAAAGTGTTGAATCATGAGAAAATTTCCAATTCTCTTTAGATTTTTTTTTAAGTAAACTGTATTGACATTGTAAAAATAGTTGTTATAAATTGTTATGTGGGGTAAATTTATTAATTTTTAATATAATTATTTTAAAGAATCATTACAAGAATATTTTTAATTGATTCAAAGTTTATAAATTTTTACATTAACAATATGATGATTAAATTATTCTATTTATTTCGACATACTTTTAAGTTAAAAATATGTTTGTAAAAATTAGTATCGTGAGTTGGCAGGTTTGGTTAAGTAAAAGAAAGTTCGTAAAATTTTAAATTTAAGTTTTTTTTTTCTTCTTATTTGTCGCATCATTCAACAAAGAAAAGGTAAATGGAATCAAAATCTTATTTGAATGTTGACTTTAACATGTGTTTTATTAAAGACATTTTAACTTTAAGAGGAAAAAGAAAGAAAGGATAAGAATGCGTAATTTGGGGCAGTAGAAGTGTGATGACCTAGGCGAGTAAAAGCTGGCTACAAGAATTAAAAAAAAAAATGCAGAGGTGACTGCGGTCTATGAATGGGATGTATATGAATGAAGAATTAAAAAGAAAAAAAAAATGATTGTAATAGGGATGCTGAAAGAGTGTATTTGATTAGAGAGGTTTGACTTACCCACTGCGAGTACAATGCGTGCCTAACCCTAAAACCGTTCATTCTTACTTATTAATTAAGATTCTTTTTTTTTGTATTATTTATTATTTGAGTTTTCAGCAACTATTGAGCATTGAGAGTGTGGGGCCAAGAGAGAGAAGCAAGTTCTGCGAAGTTACCGTTAGATAGAGGACAGAAATTGATATATCCTTTATTTTTTGCTTACTACTATTTGGAATTTGGCATCATGACCGTTGCTATCTTCATGACTTCATCTCTTATCGAGTTCACATTCCCAACGTTAACAGAGTTTTCTTACGCCTTTTTAATGCTTGTTTTTTTGCCATTCATCGCCATTAGGCTTGCAACTGCTTTATTTATCTCTCATAATATTAGTTGTTCATCCTGCAATTACAGTTCCAACTTACGACTAGCAATGATAGCACGCAGCAACAGTGACCCAAATGCGTTAGCAGGAAACCCACAGATTGGGAGGAATATGTTCACTAGGTTGATATTTAGACTATTGCAGTAGTGCACAAATAATACATTCTCATAGTGGAATCGCTTTATCCTTGCTTTTGGTTTTTAGTGGAATATCTAGGGATAAAGGTGTCAAGCAGGGATAAGGTCCATTAACATTTTCTGTTATATGTCTATGAGTGTGCACCTATATTTATGAATGAAAATTAAGGAAAGGACATTAGAAAATTTACCTCCAGAAGATAAAAAAGAAACAAAACAGGATTTTGGTAAATTTTCTAATGTCATTTTTGTCATTTTCATTTATATATATATAGGTGCATACTCATAGACATATAATATATAACAAAAAATGCTAACAGACCCTATCCCTCCTTGATGTAACGCCCTGAAATTTCGATAATTGAAAATAGATGTTTGATGTTTTTCTTGTGTTATTTGATTACTTGATTAATTTGGATGAGTTAAGGTATTGTGTGAATTAGCCATATGCGATTTGCTTGATGTGAATGTTGAGTTATGTGGACTTAGGTTGAAATTATGAGATTTCAAATTTTACTTAAACCTGTTTCACTAAAACCACAATCCTAGATTCGTTAACTGTTTGATCGCTTTAAAATCTAGACTATAGTCTTGCAACCCAATTTTGCACATTCTAACCGTTGAGATTTGCAATATAACATCTTGAGTATGAGATATAATATTTTAACCGAAGCAATAAAATTTGAGCTGGATCAGCTCGCCCAGGCGAGCCAAATTTTGCCTGGGCGAGTGTTGCAGGCTACAAATTTGTCCAGTAGCATAAAAGAGTCATTTCTTTCTCCTTCTCTTCCCCTAAATCCTCCCCCAACACCCCCAACCTCCTCCTCCACCACTGACCACCGATGACCACCACGAGCCGCCTTTGCTTGTTGTTGGACCACCGCACGGAGAAGAACTGTTTAATCGGAGTGGAATCTTCAAAACTCAACTCGAAGATTCGGTAGAGAACGAAGCCTCCAATCCTTCCTTTGCGGTTTCTTCGAGGTAACCGTGATTTTAAGCCTTCTCCTTGTTAGTTTAAGTTTATCTTTGCATCTCTTCTAACTTGAGAACCATTATTGGATGTTTTTACACTTTCTTTGAAAAACCCTTGAAAAAGAGACATTGTAAAAGTTGCATTTTTATAAAATAGACTTTGTTTTTGTAACATTTGTTGAACCCTGGTCAGAGTAGCGTGATCAGAATTTCAAAATGACTTCTCTTTGATACGAATCTCAAAATACTCCATTAGCCCCTTTTTAAATTGAATGGATATTTGACCCCAAAAGTTAATATTAACCTTGTCTTTGAAATCTATACTGAATTATCTTTGATTTGGTATATAGAGTTCTGCGTTTGGATGAATGGACGTGAACCTAAGAGATCTTAGAACAATGTCGCAAGGAACTAAGAGAGAGATATAGATAGGTAAGGGGGGTTTATTGTTTGTTTACAACTTTTGATACCATAGTTGGGGTCAGGGAACCCAATTATAGGAATGTATGTTTGTCCCTGTGCATGCTGATTTTCAAGAAAAATTGTATTTTTAACTAATGGAATGTGATATATTTGTTATTGATGTGCGTGCTGGTTTTCAAGAAAAACTATATTTTTAACTAATGGGATGCGATAGGTTTGTTATTGATGATTGAAATTGTCAATGATGTTGTTGTATTGATTGAAATTTTTGGGAAAAGTCTTAATTATAGAGGAGACTCTGTCCAAAATTTTATATTTGTTCTTCTATTTACTTCTTTATTAAATTTTAAATAGGCATAAGAGTTTGTTTTGAATATTATAGTTTTCCTCTTTAATTTAGAATTTTCCTTAAAAATATGAGTCTCGTGGTATTATAGATTGTTGTTGTATGAGGTTTATATTGCCTGAAGACCTAAGGAATATGAATCTCGGGCATGAATTTATATGTATGTATGTGGAATGTGATTGCGTGTGATGTTGATGATGATGTTGATGTTGATGATGTATGTTGTGTATGTACATGTGGGGTGTGGTGACCATGTTGGATATCCCTAGAGGGGGACATAATGTTTTAAAGAGTTTTAAGCATTCCTGGAGAGAGAGGAGGATGACTTAGAATCTTTAATTATCCATGGTCAGTGCATTGATGACGCTTATGTTTCATACTTCATATTGCATGAAAATAGTACAAACTTTGTTAGTAAGTACTCGTAGTTTTTCATGAGGAAAAATACTTGTACTTGGGGGCATGTCACTCGGTTTAGAACTTCCTTGAGACTCAGGTTGATCACCATTGGGGGGGAGGGGAGTTGCCTGTGCACGACAGGGTGACCTTGACACTTGCTGCCTAGTTTTCCTAAGTGAGAGTATCATGTGGACACACTTAGGCTATTTCTAGATAAATGGTACCACATTGCATTTTAGAATTGAGTCAAGTGCATGTATCATTCTGAGCATATATGATTTGAAATATGGAAAAGTTGATGACTAGTTTGTTAAGTGTACGTTGAACCGATGGGTTATTAAGAATGATTGTGGTCATTGTTATTGTTTTCTTGTTAATCATTGTCTTTTGGTATTTGTTGATGTTTTATAATAAACTCACATTTTCAATTTTTATACCATGTGATTGGTGTCTGTGATGATCTCGAACTTTCGTTCGTGGGAGCAGATGAGCAGCAGTAGGTGACTTGGAGGGAAGTCTTTTGTTGGAGCCATCAAGTCGACGTGATAACGTTGGAATTTATTTTGGGGGAGGGGTTGTGTTTTGTTATGAACTCTTCCTTAGTTGGTTCCTTGAATCTTTTTTATTGGGCATGTAAGTCTTAAGTTTAGATATATGTAAAAAGAATCTGAATTATATTATGACATTTGAAAGATGTGTAGTGGTGTATAATATATATATATATATATATATATATATATATATATATATATATATATATATATAAGTATGTATTTGTTCACGTGTTTGTGAGTAGTTTGATGAATGTACATCGCGAAAAATTTATCATCGTTTTCACAATCAAATTAATGGAGATTTCACTTAAAAATTGAAAATGTCACATTTTATAGTAAGTAATATCGTAGCGACGAGGCGGGTCGTTACACTTGACACCTGTACCACTAGATATTCCACTAAAAACCAAAAGCAAGGATAAAGCGATTCCACTATAACAAAATGTATTATATGTGCACTACTGCAATAGCCTAAAATATCAGCCTAGTGAACGTATTCCTCCCAATATGTGGGTTTCATGCTAACACGTTTGGGCCACTATTGTTGCGTGCTATCATTCCTTGGTCCTGCGAGAAACACCTTGTCCTCAAGGTGGTATATGTCTTGCAATTCAGCCCAGTCTTCCCAAGTGGAGTCTTTAGGACTTAGCCCAAGCCATTGTACAAGTATTAGAAGCTTTGGTGGGTAGAATTATCCTACTTTCGATCCAAAATAGCCATGGGCTAAATTATGGGTTTACCTTCAATTGCTGATGGCGGGGGAGAGTTATCAGAGTGTAATGGTCCAAAATGTGGTTTTAGTAGGGAACAGTGGAAAACAGGGTGGATTTTGGATGATTCGGAGAGGGCCAATTTGTAAGCTACTGGTCCTATCTTCTGGGTGATTTTGTAAGGACCATAGTACCTCTTTCCCAATTTATGAAAGACTTGTCCCGAAACTGAAGATTGACGGTAGGGTCTCAACTTCACATAGACCCAGTCATCGATGTTGAACGAAACATCGTGGCGGTGCACGTCAGAACCCTTCTTCATTAACTCTTGGGCTCGTTGAAGCTTTCACCAGAGCAATTTGAAGGCTTCTTGCCTTGAACCCTGCATAAAATCCACCGCTCGACAAAAGAGGACCCAGGTAGGTAATGTGGTATTAAGGGTGGTGGTTTTCCATAAGTCACCTTATACGGGGTTAAATTGGTGGACGAGTGACTAGTGGTATTATAACACCATTCTGCCAAACTGAGGAACTTTCCCCATTGCGAGGGCTGATTATGCACAAAAACTTGCAAGTATTGCTCCAGTATGCGATTCAAAACCTCGATTTGTCCGTCACTTTGGGGATGATACGTTGTGCTCATGCACAGCTTAGTGCCATTGATTTTAAAGAGCTCTTGCCAGAAACAACTCATGAAAACTGGGTCTCTGTCAGAAATCAAGCTTTTTGGAAATCCATGTAGTTTACACACCATGTCGATAAAGAGCTGAGCAACTCTATGAGTTGTGAAATGAGTGGGAAACATACCAAAATGAGCACCCTTCAAAAAGTGATCCACCACTGTTAGAATTACAGTGGCTCCTTGGTATAAAGGTAGGTCTGTGATGAAGTCCAGGGCCATGTCTTCCCAAGGACAAGTGGGAGGAGGGATAGGCTGAAGCAAACCATGTGGTTTCTATGGCATGTACTTCGTGTATTGTCAATTGGTGCAAGATTTGACAAAAAATTGAGCATCGTTTCTCATGTCTAGCCATTGAAGCTTCGTTGAAGGCGAATCAATGTTTTGACGAACCTAGTATGACCCCCCAAAGGGGATTTGTGGAATTCTTAGAGCAAAAGGGGAATGAATGAATTCCCTTTGTTCAGCCAAATGCGCCCCTTGTGAAGTAGTAGCTCATCATTGATGGTGAATCCAGGATGATCTAAAGGGTAGTCACAGACAGCCTTGAACAGTGTGGCATGCTCTGGAGTAACCATTAATTCACTTTTGAGGTCGTTGAGGAACTGGAAGTGAGGCACATATAATATCCAGGAGGCCTCTGGTACTTGTTCATTCCGGCGAGACAGTGCGTTAGCCGCTATGTTGCTTTGCCCTGACTTATACTTGATAGTATAGTCATAGCCTAGAAGCTTTGTAAGATAGTAATGTTGTTCTGGCGTCTGAATGGACTGGGTCATCAGTTTTCGAAGACTCTTATGATCTGTAAGAATCACTAAAGGGTGGCCAAGAAGGTATTGTCGCCATCGTTTTACTGCCGAAGTAATTGCGTGCAACTCACGGATATAGGTCAAGGATCGCAACAATTTAGGGCATAATTGTTTGCTGAAATAGGCA
This sequence comes from Glycine max, assembly GCF_000004515.6. Classification (NCBI taxonomy): domain Eukaryota; kingdom Viridiplantae; phylum Streptophyta; class Magnoliopsida; order Fabales; family Fabaceae; genus Glycine; species Glycine max. The sequence continues at coordinate 43,371,982 of NC_016089.4, read as the reverse complement.
ATTAGATGTACCTATTGTGATAGGACAATGCCCATTCCACTGCCAGAAGCATCAATTTCGAGGAAGAAAGGGTTGTTGAAATCTGCTAATGCTAGAATTAGAGTGTTAGTCATGGCGGCTTTCATGGCATCGAAAGCTGCTTGAGCCTCGTCGGACCACTGGAATTGGTCCTTGCAAAAAAGGCGAGTCAGAGGTGCCACCAATTGTGCGTAATGGCGAATGAATCACCTATAAAATCCTATGAGACCGAGGAACCCACAAAGGGATTTGAGGGAAGATGGTTTTGGCCATTCAAGCATTGCTTGTATCTTCCCAGGCTCTGGTTCGACACCCTTAGTCGAGACGATATGTCCCAGGTAATCAATGTGCTGCTATCTGAAGGCACACTTCGACAACTTGACAAAGAATTGTTCATGATGGAGTGTGCGAAGAACAGACTCTAAATGTAGAAGGTGCTATTCAAAATTCTGACTATAAACCAAGATGTCATCAAAGAAGACAAGAATGAACTTACGGACAAAGGGCCAGAACAAGTCATTCATCGTTGCCTGAAACATTGATGGCATGTTGCATAAACCAAACAACATAACGTTGTATTCATAGTGGCCGTTGTGAGTGCGAAAAGTAGTTTTAGGGATGTCCATTGGTGACATTCTAATTTGGTGAAATCCCCGGGCAAGGTCCAACTTGGAGAACCACTGAGCATTACACAAATCATCCAGGAGTTCATCAATACTTAGAAGAGGGAATCTGTCCTTGACTGTGACGGTGTTAGGGGTCCTGTAATCCATGCAAAAATGCCATGTGTCATCTTTCTTTTTAACAAGCAAGACCGGAGAAGAGTATGGACTGCGACTTGGCCAGATGAAATGGAGACGAAGCATATCTTCTACCTGTAGCTCTATTTCGTGTTTTTGAAAGTATGGATAGCGATACGACTTAACATGGACAGATTGATAATTGGGTAAAAGATGAATCTGGTGGTCATGTAATCGTGTTGGGGGTAAGGTTGTGATAAAATTGGCTGGTAAGTGTCTAGGAGCTTTCGGAGGACCATGGGTAAAGGAATGTCTAGATAAAGGGAAAGAGAGGGACTCTCGTGAAGCTGAAGGTGGAAGAAGGCCGCGACCTAGTCTGTTTGGAGCAGGCATCGGATCTGGGCATGGGTGCCCTCTACTGGGTCAGGTCCCTTTTGGTCGCTAAAAACTACTGGTTTGTTTTACCAACTGAAAGACATAGTAAGGGTCAAATAATCTGTAGTGATTGGGCCTAATGTTTTGAGTCATGCTACCCCGAAAATGATATTTTCACCCCCCAGTGCCATAACATAAAGATCCACAATGAATTGATGGCCCTGGATAATTATGGAAATTGCTTTGCACACCTGATTACAACAAAGCTCAGTGCCATTTCCTACCATTACGCATAATTGCTTAGTGGGTTGGGGTGTCAGGTGAAGAAAATAGGCTACGCGATCCTGAATAAAATTGTGCGTACTCCCTCCGTCGACAAGGATGATGACTTTGTGGCCCTGGACGGAACTTGTAACGCGCAGGGTGGATGATACAGAATGTCTGGCCATCGCATGTAGGCTTAATTTTGTAGAATGCAAGGCTGAGGGATCCTTTGATGGGAGTTCCAAGAGCATAGGGATTACGGGGTCAGGCGGAATGGGTTCATCTGGGAGGGGTTCGTCAGGAGGAGCGACGAGAAGGAAGAATTTGTCTCTACACCAGTGATTAGGCCCGCAACGCTCATCATAGTTGTAACACAAGCCCTTTTCGCGGCGAGTGGCCATTTCGGACACGGTGAGCCTTTTAAAGGTGGTTTGTGGTGGCGTCGAAAGTAGAGGTGGAGGGGGTGGTACCGAAGTAATGAGAGGGGCGACGAAAGGGAAATTGGGGTGTCGAGGACGCGATGGCCGTTTGGTGTCATTGATTTTGTCTTCTTGTAGCTTCGCGAGTGCCGCCACCTGAACTAGGGACAAGAGTTGTAGTGCCTAGACCTCACGGCGGATGTCTGATGTCAGTCCCGATACGAAACAACTAAGGAGGAACGACGGAGGCAAACAGACAATACGATTTGCAAGGTTCTCAAACTTCGAGAGGTAAGAATTGACAGACCTGTGCTGGGTTAACTTGAAAAAGGCCCCTCATGGATCATCATAGAATGATGGAGCAAATCGCATTTCCAAAGCATTGAGAAAATCAGCCCAAGTGGTGAGTTGGTTATTTTGATACATCCATTGAAACCAACTTAAGGCGGCACCATCGAGGTAGAAGGAAGCGATTTGTAAGCGTTCGTCATCTGGGGTTCCATGATAATCGAAAAACTGATATCTTGAAAATCCAAGACGTCACATTGGTCCCATCGAAGCGAGGGATGTCGATCTTCATCTTGGGGGTGGAAGGGGAGAGGGGACGAACAGGGGATCTGGATTTGAGGGTGTGAAGGCGGGAAAGAACATCATCTAATTTGGAGTGGAGGGAGTTCTGTGTTTAGGTGAGGATAATGATGACTTCTTCTAATCGAGCGAGGGACTCGGAACGGGTATTTTCAGTCATGGGTGGAGGCAATGAAAGCACAAAAAATGTTAAGGTGCTGAGAAAAAAAGAAAAGCTTCCTGTATTTGAGGCTAGGAAAGGTACCTCCAGAAGATAAGAAAGAAACAGAACAGGATTTTGGTAAATTTTTTTATGTCCTTTCCACCATTTTCATTCATATATATCGGTGCACACTCGTAGACATATAACAAAAAATGCTGACAAACCCTATCCCTGCTTGACACCTGTTGTAACGACCCACCTCGTTGCTACGGTATCACCATCCTAGACCACGATAAATTCAAATTTTAAATAAAAGCTCCCTTAATTTTTTTGCTTATGAAAATAAGGATAATTTTTGTCTTGCCATACATTCACCAAACCATACACATTTACTTAAGAGAATATGCGTGTGTGTGTGTATATATATATATATATATATATATATATATATATAGGAATAGTAACTCCATATATGTCATATACGTAATGGAAATCAAATTTGTTCATACATATAATTAAAATCTAAGATTTACATCTTTAACTCAACAAAATAAAACTTGAAAACCAATTATGAAGGAATTGATTACAAAACACAACTCTCTCTCCCAAAATAATACCAACGTCATCACATCGGCTCGACGGCTCCTCACCAGAATCTTACTCCCTGCACCCTGCTACTGTCATTCTGCTCCCACGAACAAGGTTCGCGATCATCATAGGTATCAACCACACGATACAAAATTGCAAGGGTGGGTTCAGTATAAAAAAAACCAATACTAAATCCAAATAACCATAATTAGCAAGAAACATAGGCAAACATTATGAGCTTACACACCATTTGTTATTCAACATCCACATTCAACAATTACTCATCATCCATCCATGGATCCAATCAATACTGCACAGAATGATGCATGCACCTGACCTCAACTCTCAGATGCAATGTGGTACTTACCGTATCCAATACCAAGGAAATAGTCTAAGCATGTCCACACGACACCTCACTTAGGAAACCATGCAGTATTTGTTGAGGTCACCCAGTCGTGCACCGTAACTCCCCCCCCCCCCCCCGGTGATCAGCCTGGGCCACAAAGGAGTTTCCCTACAAGGTGACACACCCCCTAGTACAAAGGGCATATTGCCATAGTTATACTATTTCCCGTGTCATATGAGGCATGAACCATGGGCATTGTCAAGTACCTAACCATGGATGAATTAAAGTGCCTAAGCATCCCCTCAGAAATGCTTAAATCCTTTAACCACTCTATTTTCCCCCACAAGGAACATCCGACAAGGTCAGCGCACCCGCCCATGAACATACACAACATACGATGTATGAACGTGGGCGTCGTCAAGTACATGACCATGGATGAATTAAAGCGCCTAAGCATCCCCTCAGAAATGCTTAAATTCTTTAACCACTCTAGTTTCCCACACAAAGGACATCCGACAAGGTCACTGCACCCCTCCATGAACATACACAACATCCAACGTATCAAACATGGGCGTCATCAAGTACATGACCATGGATGAATTAAAGCACCTAAGCATCCCTTCATAAATGCTTAAATTCTTTAACCACTCTATTTTCCCCCACCAGGGACACCTGACAAGGTCACTGCACCCCCATGAACATACACAACATGCACATGTCAATGCATTTCCAACATCATCAACATTCCACTTCCATATCATTCTCAACATAAACATCATCTCATCTTTATGACATTATCAACAATCACAACAACCTCATTTCATGATTAACATAATCATCAATAATATCATCAATTCATGTTGACGTGTCCACCATTAACAGTGTCACCTTATATCAATATCATCACAAATATCACATCACCACATATCAATTAAAGTCATCAATAACAACATCAACAGTAAGTCGCATTCCGCACATGCATATATATTTTCATGCCTGAGATTCACACTTTCAGGTAAAAAAAACATAATTTTTCTTGAAAAACCAGCATGCATATCAATAATAATTATATCGCATCCCATTAGTTAAAAACGTTGTTTTCTATAAAGGAAAAATTAGCATGCAACAGGGAGAAACGAATATTCTCATAGCTAGGTTCTCTGACCCTAACTATGGTGTCAAAACAGTAGATCTTATAATAAACTCCCCTCACCTATCGTGAGCTTCCCGCAGGTTCCTCTTTGCGTCACTTAAAGGTTTTTTTCTCGTTCACGCTTGCCGGTCCAACGCGAGTTTCTATTACGCCAAAATGAAAGAAATTACTATGGATTTCAGAAATAAAGCTAGTGGCAATATTATGAGTCAAAACCCTTGTCAAAACGTAAAGGGCTAAAGGGAGTTTCGGATTTTAGAAAAGGAACATCATTTTGAAATTCCGATCACGCCAATGTGACCGGGGTTTAGTGAAGGTCACGAGAATAATACCCATCTCATGAAAAGATAACGTTTACAAAGTCTATTTCTCTAGGGTTTTTCAAAGGAAGCGCAAAACATACAATGGTGGTTCCAAAGTCAGAAAAGATGCAAAGACAAGCTGAAACTAAAAAGGAACAAGCATAGAATCACGGTTACCTCAAGGAAAACCACGAAGGTCAGACCGGGGCTTCGTTATCAACCAAAACCGCGAGGCAAGTTTGGAAGATTCTGCTTCGGTTGAAGGGTTCCTCTCGGTGTGGGGTTTCAACGGAGAACAACGGCGGTCCGTGGTGGCTATTGGTGGCTATGGGTGATGGAGAAGAAGCTTGGGATGTTGGAAATGGTTTTGGAAGAAAGAAGGAGAAGGAAATGACATTTTTCTAAGGCTACACGAAAAGCAAAGTCTGAAACACTCAAGTGCTCCTGCTCTCGGGAAAAAAAGCGTTCCTCACACACCGTAAGACATATCGCAGATCGCAACGGTCAGATCGTGGACATCGGTCCTATGAACCTGAAGACCAAATTTCGAGAAAATCCAACGGTTAACGAATGCAGGAGGACGCTTTTACCGAGACTGCTCCAGACAGCTTCCTTGAAAAGTTTCATTAAGAGGTTTCCTCCAGAAACTTCCTCGTGAAGCTTCTTTGATAAACTTCCTTGAGAGGCTTCTTTGAGAAGTTAACGCTCTAACTACCAACATCCTTCTAATAATTAAACTCGCCTCCTTAAAAATAAAACACGAATAAAATAACACAACAAAATAATCAAACATCAAATATAATTACTAATGATATAATTACGTCTGTACCACTAGATATTCCACTAAAAACCAAAAGCAAGGATAAGGCGATTCCAGTATAACAGAATGAGTTATTTGTGCACTACTACAATAGCCTAAAATATCAGTATCAGCCTAGAGAATGTATTCCTCCCAATATGTGGGTTTCCTAATAACGCGTTTGGGCCTGTTGCTGCGTGCTATCATGCAACTTGCAATGTTAGAACTTATCTCAATTGATCAAGAAACGTGTTCATATATCAATTGATTAGGTTTAAATGTTTATTTTGAATGAAGTTTTATTTTATTGTTTTTACTGAAAATGATGTTTTATTCAAGAAATGCTAATAAGTACTCTTATAGTTTTGGTTTAAAATTTTTTAAAACGTGAAATTTTTATTAAAAGTATTAATGTACTTTTAACTTGATTTTTAAAAATATAAATTTATTCGTTATTTAGTAGATTATATATGAACATTAATTAAGACCCTTTATTCAATGGTATTAGTAACATCTAAATCATCTTTTGACAACTATGCTAGACGTCTACTGTATTGTTATTATGAATTATTTATCAATTTTATTAATAATTAATTTTTATCAAAAATATGATTGATAATTTTTTATGAGATTTATTATCCAAATCATGTTTTTATGCAAAAGATTTAAACTCAAAATCAGATCAACAATGTATTCGAAACATCTAACTCATTTTAACATAGGTTAAAATTATTAATTTTTTGTTTTTTTTTTTTTTTGCACAGCAAACAAATTATATTATTAAGGAAAAGAGAATTGTCACAAGAAGTGCCAATTCTTAAAAGTACACAAGAGGACAGACCCAAGTAAAATGAACCCTTAGTCATCACCCGAGACTCTTTGAAGCTCTCAGGCTGCATACATAGGAGAAAACAAACACCAATATTAATCCCCCTTGGACCATTCACTCTCCCCACTAAAACATAAGGGTGTTTTTAGTTTAGAGGAAAAAATCAGAATAAATATAAATAAAAATAGAAGAAAGATAACTGGAAAAAGAAAAAAGAAAATATAAATAAAATTGATGGTTGAATTATTTGGTTGAAGAGAAATAGGGCGGGAATAAAATGCTAAACGTATGAAATTACAGATTCACCCTTTGCATGGTAGGAACACACATGTACCACCCCGATCGAGGAAGACTTGGCAAAACAGCAACACGGACCTTCACAGACCACGGAGACTCACGCAAACATCCACCGGCGTGAGGATGAAGAAGCGATGCCGCAACCTTTGATGACCACCGGCAACACCAACGATGTCCACCAGACCAACAACAAGAACATCCACAAGCAGCAGGAGTAATGGAAAGAGCCAATAAAGACCGGGTGGGTTTACAAGTGAACATACACAAGGGTAGAAAAGTAAACATGAACTTGCTCACACTTTTGTCACGAGAAAATGGATTCAAAACCAATTAACCAACTTATTTCTTTCGTCAATAGTTAACCTACATCAAACGTTCATCCAAAATTTCCTATAGCAATTACAGTCTATTGCATCTGACTGTCTAGGTACAAGTTGATTTTTGAAAATTATCAATTTTCTGTAATAGAGGTTATTAGCAAGATTAAGTTTCTTATGTATAGAAAAGCGCACCTGTTGCATTTGTTTTAACATCTTGATATAGGTCTTCTTGTATTAGTGAAACTTTTGATTTTCTCTAACTACGGCGTATGTCCCGTTTATTATTATATCATTTTAGGTTTAATATAATTTACATTTTTTAAAAAAAAAAAATTCCTCATCACCCCTTCTTCCTAAATCGCCGCTACGGAACACAACCTTAGACTTTTGTTAAAATGGGTACGGGGCAAGAAAACATGATGGATCCATACATCATCATATGTATAAAGGTAAATCAAAGCCCTTCACGTTGGCTTTGCTCCAGCTCCATGCAAAGAAGCAAAATTCATCCACCACCGCTTCAGAATCACATGCAACATTGTTTAACTTAATTGCATTCCTATGTTTCGAGATAATAGCCCACAAACATGACCATAGACCATGGTTTTAATTTGCAGTCTCAATCGCAGTTGTGGTTGCATTGTGGTGACTTAGAAAATCTTGATATTGTGGGTAATTGCCACTGATGCGGTCGCAATTGTGATTATAATTAAGTTGTGGTGAGTCAAATCTTGACATTGTTGTCACAATTGGGTTGCGAAATACTATTTAAAACATGTGGCAGACCACATAGACCACCACACTTATTTCAAACTTCTTCCCCTTAATCAGCCTCTATGTTGTCAAAATTGATTTATGCAATTGTAATATGAGGCTTGACTAGCCGTTTCCACACACGATTTGCAAAACACTCTTCAAATTAATCGATAGGTTCCACTTGGAATGATCTTCCTTTTGTCGAGGAATTCTATTATGAGTCACTCTCCACACGAAACCCTTCACCCTTGAAGGTACTTGTACAATTTCACCTCCTCCAAACTTCCATGACAATGTAGATCTTCATAAACCTCCCTAACAACATATTTTTTTATCGCCATTGATGTTCCATGCCCATCCATCATTTGAATTCTTTCCAAGTCTCAAGTCACCAATGCCATCCCACATCTTGCTCACCACCAACAATTCCATGGCCTTCTCTACAAAAGCTTCCACCTCCACACCTCATCATATCAATCTCCTATCTCGGCATTAAGCATCCTATTTTTTTCTTCGAATTGAGAAAAATATAAAAAATTATAAAATAATAAACAAGGCTCGTTAAATAAAAAGTGAATTCTACACAATTTTATAATTTTTAATAAATTTTAATCAATAGTAAAAAAAATACACAAAATATAGTATTTCTCTTGTTGAAAATAACATTTCATATCATTTTTCTTACCTTTAAAATTATAATAAATCAATTATTATATCCATTTTTTATTTTTTCCATTTAAGATAATAATGCACAAATTAAAGAATGTAATTAATATATTTATTAAATTATTTTTAACTTCTTAATATATAATATCATATTTGGGAGCAAAGAGTGAATTCTCATATGAATTTGAAGCAGAATGAAGAATTCGTGAGTTATGAAAGAGAAAATATCACGCCGCAAAAGAAAAAAAAAAGGAAAATTCGTGTGGTACAATAATTTAGGTAGCAAAATCAAAATCACTATTTTATAAATACTAAGAAATTATTTAAGCCATAAATTGTTGGTCTGAGTTGATATTGTGTTGGGCTGCTACATGGAGTTGTGCCAACATTTTTTCATTCCGTTGTTTTTTCACCCCTTTTTTAACTTTTAACATGAATTCAGAATGTAAAAGTATATTTGAGATTGATTATAAATCTTGATTTTTAAAATGACCAATCCAAAAAAATATATATATATATATATATATATATATATATATATATATATATATATATATATATATATATATATATTTTGGTACGGGTGGAGAAAATAACTTGGAGATGGAGGAAGCAACAATCTATTCAATAAGTCGATCTTAACCTTCTTTTATTTATCTTTAATTATTTTATTTAGTACTTTTGGCTGTTCCAAATTAGCGATGGCCTTGGCAGTGCCGTATTGCATGATTTGGGCCAAGCTGTTCTTATAACAATCCATGGGCTTACTTTCATTACTTAGGGGTTGCTATTTTCACCCTTAATTTTGTCAAGTTTCATGTCTTTAACAAAAAAGTCAAAAACACGTTTCTCATAGTCACTAAATAACCATGAAACAAGCTTCTGCTGTGTTAAACTTACAATTATTTTTAAAAAATTTGACCTTTTAATAATTATGATTTTTTATACAAAAAAACTATCATACAAATCATTTTTTAATTGAATTATTATTTATTCTTTTTAATATTAACCAAATCAAATTAAAATATAATTCTGCATACTCCCCCCTTTATGGTGCTGTTGAAGAAGATGAAGCTGAAAGTGCCCCCTAGAGTTAAACTCCTTGTTTGGAAAATTTGTAGAGATGTGCTTCTAACTCGAGTTCGGTTGAGAGTAAAAGGGATTGATTGCCCTTCATCCTGTTTCTTGTGTAACCTGGATTAGTTACATTTTTATACCAACAAGGTGAGGAACTATATTCAATCAGAGGTTGGATAAACAGTCTTCATTTGTGTTTACGTAACATGGATCATTGGATAGATGATAGATATTTTGCGGCTATATTTGTTGCCTGTGAACATCGCATGAAGACTTTTTGGTCTTCAAGTACATTTGGGTTTGTTTGGTGGTGGTATATGGCTTTTGTTTTGGGGATGAGATGATTCCTATGATAACTCTTAATAAACTATGTCGGGATTGATATGCTTATTTCTGTATTGGTCTATTGCTTTATGTTATCTCTGTTTCTGTTTGTACCCTTTAACCTGGTTAGGCCATTTCTTATTATCCTTCTTGATTTTTTGATAATGCCTTATTAAAAAAGAAAAAAAGATTTTTTATTTGATGATTCATTAATAAAATAGAGGTGATATTCGTTATTATAATATACACTATTTCACTTCCATTGTATTTCAATCTCTTTCCTTCCTTCCATTTCTTCGGCCTTGCGAATGAATTTTGAGATATCCAGATTAAAATGTCTTAGAAACCGTCTCACTAATATGGTGTCAACAAATTTATTTCCACGAAAATGCCATTATCTTTGCAATGGTTCAGGTTATCCAAATTCTTTACCTTTTGGGTCTGGGCTTCGTTTATAACAATGGCCAATTAATCAAATACTACTACTTGCTGAATTTTCAATGACATGCTATCTCTCCAGATTATTCAAAATATTCTTGTCCTCTGAATTGAGTTTTGTTATTGGCCAACTATGCAGGGAACAGACTAAGCACATCATCAGCATGGAAAATTTATTCTCATCCACAGCAGTGTTTGCTGTGTAGGAAGGTGTCCTAAGATTTTTCCAATTTCATCACATGATGTTATAAGAATAAACGGAACTCCAAAGCAAATAAACATATGTTGATACACTAGTCAACATGTGCCAATGCAACAAACAATTTATGTCAATAGGACAATTAACAAATTCTTACAAGTACGACTATGAATTAACATTTAACAATAATTGCTCAAAAATAAACGTGTAGATTCAGAAGCATAGAATAATTTTACATCACAGGCAATTACTCAGATCAAGTGTTGGATTATATATTTAGCTTCATCCTAACCCACCAAACTTTCACGCATGAATAACATAGATCCCGAACTATTAAGAAAACACAATTTTTGTAAACTTTAAATCCAGAAATTCAACCTGGTGGCCCAAAAACATAATAAAATCAACATCTTTTCATTATAAATAAATACATCAAATAAAAAAAACAAGTTCTGAAGAAAACAGAAAATAGTGATTTAGTTCCCCGACGTCCAAAATGCAGCATCAAAATTGCAACAACGGATAGCGAGGGGAACACACATATCGGCTTCAATTAAACATTGCCATACACAATGAAAAAAGTGCAAAGCAAAAATCTTAAATAAACCAGAAGCCTTTCAAACATTAACACTCAACTAATTAAAAGCAACATATTTAGAAAAAAATCAAGCAGAAAAGAAATCAAACTTCCGAAAACAAAATCTAAAAGAAGAGATTGAAAAAACTGGGAGCAACATTAGAGAACTCAGTCCCTTAGATGTTCAATAATGATTGCGATCATACCCGCAAAATCATTACAGGTCTGTAGGCTCATCACGGTTGATAATAGCGCAACCCCAGTTAATCAATCTACTAAAAAACGCAAACCCAGTTAAAAAATGATAACTTTGGTAGAAAATTTGATTTAGTTGCTCCAAAGTTCTCCACAAACAAAGGGATTGCGGAAGAGATATAAAAAGAACAACACAAATCGCTATTGCTTCAAGGGAACGAGTCGAATGGGAGTCGAGTTAATCCACATCGACCAGATAGAGAAGCGCATTGAAAATTGGAAAAAAGACTAAGGAATCATGAAACCCTAATTTTGTATGCAGAGGCTGAGAATAAAGGATAACAGAGATGACGACGCAAGAGGTGATTTCTTTGTCATTTTATAGAATGAATAGGGAATTCATCGGACGACTATTATCAGATTCTTATGATCTAACGGCTCATGAGCTTTTAGTGCAACTGCTTCAAATAGTCAAACCCTAACTAGCTTGAGCCCAGTCCAGAAAGGAGACCCAGTAGGCCACTACTACATTAAAATATTTTACGGCCCAAAAAAAATAGAATTGAGAGTAAAAAATTACAGAACCTTGAATTTCTGAAAACCAAAACAAAGGCAAAAACATGTTTCTTGACTACAAATGGTGTATCATTTTATGTTAGCTAGTATTTCATATATTATACGAGTACTTTTTAATTTAAGAAAATTTAAACATAAAAATTTTAAAAAAAATCAAAAATATTAATTATATAGGAAAATTAATTGCAAATTATAATAGTATACGAATAATAAAAGTTTATAATTATAAATTGTATGCATAATTTTTTCAAAATAAATCAAATTTACAATTTTGAAAAAGAAAGTATGAGAAAAGGTAAATGTTATTTCTTTAAAAAAAGATTTAACTATTTTCTTATTTTAGGGAAAGATTAAACCATTTTCAATAGAGTGTATTATTATTATTATTATTATTATAAATGTTTTTACTTGAAATTCTTTAACAATTAATACTACCAATTACAAATTATGATATTTTATAATCTGTTTAACTCCAGAGAATTATCAGGTAAACCTTTTTTTATAGGCTCAATTATTATTTTTAACAAATTAAAATCATAATTCAATACTTCATGAGAAATTAATGTTTTCGTTAAATCAAACCCCGTTGTTTTTGTAACAAAAAATAATCCGTTGTTTTTTATGTGAATTACTAAAGTAATATTAGTAATAATTAATAAAAACCGAACACCTGTTTTGTATGGAAGCATCTACAATGGCTTCTATTTTAACTCTCCAGCTGCAAGCCAAAACTCCCTCTCATAATTCTACTTTGAGTTTAGTTGGAAGAGAAGATAATCAAGTTGTTCAAATTTTATCTAGAGTGTCTAAATTTTTTACTTTGTTTCTAAGTTTTTCAGCATATTTTATTGTGTATCAATTAAGTAATTAAAAGCTTTAATAAAACTGTATAGCAATCACTTATTCTTCCACGTGTCACCATCTAACTCCTTTATCATGTGTTATTATTTCATGCACTTCAATTTCAGTTATTTTTACTTTTGTGATAAATAGTTATTCTTGTACCTATAAGTCGTATGGGATTAACAAATTCATACATAAAAAATGAATTTATAAAAATATAAAAAATATGACAAATTCGTCCTTCTCTCCATTAATGTTAATGAATCCGCTTACATGATATGTCCAGACGAAATGTTACCAAATGTTTGTTCATGTGACCTTCATCAAAATCTCGATGGACTAATTTGTCATCAAAACAAATATTTTATCAGAATACTCTCTACACAAAACAACATTGGCCTCCTCATTGTCCTGTCAATCAAGGTCAGCCACACCCTTTACATCACCTTTGTCCTTCACTCGAGTTACCTCTCTCACACCAAGTTGAGGATCATTGTCGCCACACGCCCTGACTCCTCTCAAAATCTTTTGCTCTCTCATGTGCTTCCTCCGCAAGCTCTTTGACACCCACATGGTTGTTGTGTTGCTTAGTAGGAATGGTGAAGTCGAAGCTTTGAACAAAGTAGATGACCGAAAAATATCTAAACTCAAGCGTGAATGATGGGTTGATTGTATTTGGGTTTGACCTATGAGTGAATGGTAAGATTGTGGAATCCGTAGATCTGATTTGGATATAGAATTTGTAGATTTGTAAAAGAAGGAAAAAGAAAAATAAGGAAAGGAAGAAAAGGAAAGGTTGTTGGGAATATCCCATTAACGTGGCTGGTGGTGGTCCAAGAAAAGGAAATTGAAAAGGGAAGAAAAAACATAGCGGAAGAAAAAAGGGAATAAAAAAATGAAAGTGACAAATTAGTCTATCATATTTTGATGACAAATTAATTCATCAACATTCTGATAAAAGTCATCTGAACAAACATTTTTGTCCGCATATGTCACATAAGCTGATTCATTAACGTTAACGGAGTAAAGTTAATGAAGAGAAAAATTTTGTTGCACTTTTTACACTTTTATGAACTAGATTTTAATTTTTCATTTTTAGGAATGAATTTGTTAGCCTCTTATATTTTCAAGGATAAAAATGATTATTTACTCTTATATTCATGTACTATACTCTCTTTTATTATCATCATGCAAATACGATGACAAAAACATTTTTTTTTTCATGAACTAAATTTTAACTTTTTATTTTTAGGAATAAATTTGTTAGCAACTTATATTTTCAAGGATAAAAATGATTATTTATCCTTATTTTCATGTAATTTAGTGTCTCTCTTATTATTATCATGCAAATACAACAACAAAAGCATTTTTTTCAATCACTTCCAACTAGCTTTGGTACAACCTTATTATTTTAAAAAAAAGAAAACAAAAAATTTAATTAATAATTTCTTTTGTTACTTCTCTCTATTACTGTCTCACTTTTTATTTTATTTTTTAAAAAAAAGCCTCCAACTGAAGGGTCCCATTCTAGTTATTAATTGAATGATTTAAGTCCTTTGAAGTAAAAAAAAAACCTCTTCTCATCCAATCTGAATGATGAAAATAATAAAAAAATTTCTATCATTTCCATTTTTGGTACAACCTTATTTTAAAAAAAAACAAAAGTAATTATTATTTTTTTCGTTACGTCTCTCTATTACTATTTCACTTCCTATTTTTTATTTTTTTTAAAACCTTGCAACTGGGTCCCATTCTAGTTATTAATTAAATGAGTTAAGTCCTTTGAAGAAAAATAAAAGAGTGTTGCTAGGTGCACCCAGCATTCTAAAAAAATCACAAAGAGGAAAAATAAAAATTTTATTAATTATACAAGATATTTAAATATATTTATTTCATTAATTATAATATAATTAAATATATTTATTTATTTTATTAATTATAATATATTTATAAATATTGATTTATTATAAATAATTAATGTTAATCAATCATAATCATAATTCATGCTAATCAACAATCATGCTAATCAATCAATCTTAATCATAATTCATGCTAATCAATCAATTATGTTAATCAATCATAATTCCCTAAAAAAGGATATGAATAATTTCAGAGTTAGCAATTTCAAAAACTGCATTATGATTGCTAACTCTGAAATTATTTATATCCTCTTTTAGAGAATTATGATTGATTATCATGATTGATTGATTATCATGAATTATTTATAATAAATCAATATTTATAAATATATTATAATTAATAAAATAAATATATTTAAATATCTTGTATAATTAACAAAATTTTTATTTTTCCTCTTCCGGATCAACTTGATCCGTAAGAGACTTCCGGATTAAGTTGATCCGGAAGTTACAGATCAAGTTGATCCGAAAGTCTCTTACGGATCAAGTTGATCCGGAAGAGGAAAACCAAGCAAGGGTAATTTCATCATTTTTTTAGAATGCTGGATGCACCTAGCAACACTCAAAATAAAACCCCGTCTTCTCATCCAATCTAAAGGATGAAAATAAGTCTCTTTCTATTTACACTCATATTTTTCTAAGTACACCCTTATATAACCTTTATACCCTGTAATTATCCATTATATCTTTTTTCTTAAAGAAGTAAACCCCCTTTTTTCCTTTCCAAAATAACATGTACCTAATAGTTCTGGAGATAAAATTTTGAAATATGTATATGTTATTCTAGAAAGACTTTTTGATAGTAATAAAATATCACTTAAGAGTCATTGTAGTCTGAATGGTTAATATAGACTTGGATTAGAAAATGAATAAATGCACTTAAAAGAAACAAACCATCATAAAAAAATTGTTTTATCATTAAGGTGTATAATAGATTAAGTTACTAATGATGAACGTACCTAGAAACTTAGTATCACATGAAAAGGAAAAAGTAAAATATTGTATGATATTGATGAAAGTGAAATATTAAATAATAAATATATGGGAAAGATGAGTTAAAATTAGGGTTTAAAGAATAATAAAAGTAGGATAAGAATTAGATTTTAGATAGGACTCAAAAAACACTAGTGATAGGATAAATATAAGATTAACAAATATTAGGTATAAAATAAACATTTATCTCATCAACAATCTTAATTTTTAAATGATATTTTATTACTATTAAAAATATCTTTCCAGAATAATATATACCTATTCCAAAAGTGTATCTCTAGAACTATGAATTATAGTTCTAGAGATACATTTCTGGAATATACATGTGTTATTCTGAAAAGACATTTCTAAAAAGAAAAGGGAGTGTACTTCTTTAAGAAAAAAGGTATGATGAGTAGTTAAGAGGTATAAAGGGGGTTGTTGGGTTGTAGTTAGCTAAACGGTAGTCTAAATAGCAAGAGCCTAAAAATAATGTCATCCATGACGTGCGCTTGGATCAAAACTGATTCCTATTAAACATGAAAAGTCATTGAATATAACAATTTATGGGCCGATGTGGCAGGCTTTGAAAAAAAAATAAAGCTGATGATACCTTTTTTGTTTTGTATTTTTTTTGACAAAAATATAATAGACAAAAATAATTTTCAGTATATTTTGACTGAATCTAGTTTTTTATGTGTTTCTCGATGGAATCTTGTCAAGATACATAAAGAAAAACTAATTTCTGTAACTTCACATAACGAAAACTAGTTTTTATCATGTTGGCGACACAACAAAATAACAACAAAAAACCGTAGGAATCAATAGGGGTGTAAAAACTCACGCGGGAAAGACAATGGAGGACAAGAAAAAAATAATGGGGATTGGGGGAGGATTATAAAAGAGATTTGACAAAAAAGTGGGGGTGGTGTAACTAGTGATATTTATTTTATGTAGTTATTTTTTGAAAAAAATGGGCTAGGCCCAAAATGAAAGAGAAAAATATATGTGAAAAAGATGGTGTTAATAGCAATTTTTATTTTGTTTTCATTTTTCATTTTTTTTGTTTTTGTTTGCTTTTTATTATATATAAAAAAGTTGGACAAAAAATATTTTTAAAAAATTCTAAGAGTCTCACCAACGATTAAGGATTCATTGACGAGTGGAAACGAATCAAGCAGGATACTAAAAGATATAGGAGAAGGGGGGGGGGGGGGGGGCGGTGGGGGGTGGGGGAGGAAGAGCAAAGGAAAGAAAAAGAAAAAGAGAAAGAAAGAAAGAGATGACATGAAAGAAATAAGGGGATACCTGAAGGTCCTTTTTTCTTTCCTAATTGTAGTGTCAACGCGATACAATGAGCTTTGTTCGCCTTTTTATTATTCGTGCCTCTTCTTAAATTTGGTGTGTTCCCTATTCGTTCTCTTTTTATAGCATTCTTTCTCCTTATTCTTTCCCTTTTTATTGTTATTTATTTTATTTTATTTTTGTTCTTACTTTCCTTTTTTCATTTTTCCTGTATTTTCTTTCTTTCCTTTTTTTTCGTTTTCTTTCTTTCATTTTTTTTCTTTTTCTGTTTTTTCCTTTTTCCATTTTTTCTTTCTTTCCTTTTTTTATTTTTTATTTTCTTTTTATGTTCTTTCTTTCCTTTTTCTATTTTTTTGTCATTTTTTTTGTTTTTTTTTTGTCTTTTTTTTTTTAAAAAAATTGTCTGAACAAAATTAGGATCTGACACTCATCTTCGAATGTTTGGGTGTTTATGATATCCACTTTTCCTTTTACTACCATAAAAAAACTTCAAGCCCTTCCACCCGATGTGTATTTTTGGGGTACCCATCTAATCATCGTGGGTACATGTACTATGATTCGTCCTTTCGTAAAACCATACTAAGTCGTCATGTAATTTTTTATGAAACCCAATTCCCTTTTGCTAAGTTGTACCTAATTCCCTTATGTGGTCCACCATTTGACCCCTTTGCAAGGCCCAAACCAACTGGCCCAATAGGTCTTGCCCAACCCGCAAGTGGATGCCCAACCTACATCTTTATTCGACCCACTCATACCTAGCCCACAATTGCCACAACAACAATCCTCACCCAGCCCAGCGCCTGCACCTTCACCTCCATATCAGCCCACTCTTTTTTTGGCTCCCAAACCTGTGACACGTAGTCAGCATGGGATTTTCAAACTGGAACGACATTTAAATCTTAACAATGGTGTCACTAAATCCCCCTACCACGTAATCCCGTGTCTGCCCTTTGTGACCCAAATTGGAAAATGGCTATGCATGATGAATTTAATGCTCTTATTAAAAATAAGACGTGGGAGTTGGTGCCCCATCCATCTAATGTTAATGTGATTCGATCTATGTGGACTTTTACTCATAAAGAAAAACTTGATGGTTTTCTTAGAGGCATAAGGTCTGTCTTGTAGGGGATGGCAAAATACAATAGGTTGGCGTGGATTGCGGTGAGACTTTTAGCCTGATAGTCAAATTGGAAACTATTCGCACTGTTCTCAATTTAGCCATCTCTAAAGCATGACCCATTCACCAACTTGACGTGAAGAATGCTTTCTTGCATAGAGAACTCAAAGAGACTATGTACATGCATCAACCCATGGGTTTTAGGGATCTGAATCATCCTAATCATGTATGCTTGTTGAAGAAATCTCTATATGGCCTCAAACAGGCCTCTTGGGCTTGGTACAATAGATTTACTGATTATGTTTCTACTCTTGGGTTTTCTCATAGTACTTTTGATCATTCTTTCTTTATTTATCGACGAGGTAAAATTATGACTTATATTTTTTTGTATGTGGATGATATTATCTTGATAACTTCCTTTGATACTATTCACAAGTCTATCATATCCCTTCATAGCTTGAAATGTGCTATGAAGGACCTAGGGTCGTTGAGTTATTTCTTGGGTATAGTTGTAACTTGTATTGCAGATGGACTATTCTTATTTTAGTGGGAGTATGTAACAGAGATTGAGCAGGCCGACATGCCATCTTGTAAGCCATCTCCTACTCCAATTGACACAAAATCAAAGCTCAGTGCTAATTGTAACACACCATATGCTGATCCATCTCATTATCAAAGCCTTGTAGGGGCTCTCCAATACCTCACCTTCACGAGACCTGATATTGCTTATGTTGTGCAATAGGTGTGTTTATTCATGCATATGCATGCTCTCAAGTGCATTGTGTGCTACATTTAGGGTACTCTTGATTATGGCTTATATCTCTATTCATCTTCCACATCCACTCTTCTCTCTTATACAGATGTTGATTGGGGTGGGTGTCCAAATACCAGACTCTCTACATTGAGTTATTGTGTGTTTCTTGGTGATAATTTAATTTCTTGGTCTGCCAAATAGCAAGCTACGTTATCACGATCTAGTGCGAAGGCGGAATATCGAGGTGTTGTCAATGTGGTTTCTGAGTCTTGTTGGTTACGAAACCTTCTTCTAGAGCTTCATTGTCCTATTCAAAAAGTTGCCTTGGTATACCATGATAGTGTTAGTGTGATATATCTCTCTGGAAATTTTGTTCAACATCAACACACTAAATATATCGAGATGAATATTGACTTTGTTCGCAAAAAAAGGTTGCTCGTTGGGAAGTTTGAATCTTACATGTCCCGTCACGTTATCAAATTGCAGGTATTTTTACAAAGAATCTTCTCTTGGTTTTATTTGAGGATGTTCGGAACAATCTCAACATACGACAACCTTCCACTTCAACTACGAGAATATGTTATAATATATGTCAATATATTTTTGTATCTAGTTTCCTTATTATAGCCTATGATATATTAAAATATATGTCAATATATTTTTGTATTAAGTTTTCTTTTATAGCCTAAAATCTATCTTATATATAATTAGTTTCCTTATTATAAGTTATGATTTTTCTTTTCTTTTTTAACTTTGATATATAACGACAATTTTATTAATGAAATGAATACGAAATTATATTCTTTCAAGTTTATTGAAGTTGCTCTTGCTGATTTAGGAAATGTATGAGTTTGGACCAAATAAAAATTATACGTGTGAGCTAACCCTATGTCATGCACAAATAACGTGCGGTGAGAAGTAACCAGACTTGATACCCGTGGGTGCGATGCACAAGTATATTTAATTTTTTTTCACAATTTAAATACTATTGTAGTATCTGGATACTATTGTCCTAGTCATATATTTAAACTTAGAGGTAAAATAGTCTTTCTACATAAAATTTGCTCAATTTTTTTTAAGATTCATAGTGACCAGGAACACTATTTTTGTCTCTCATTAATTATACCCACTTTGAGAATCGTAATGAAATATTTTGAAGTTAGATGGAATATAGGACGAAAAAATTTAGAGAGTAAAATCGAATTTGAAAAGTTTCATAAAGACAAAAACATGTTTTACTCTAAAATTAATGACGAGGGGTTTGTTTAATTTTTGTGGTCCTTATAAATAAGGATCCTATATACGATCTTCATTTTGTATGGCATTGCAATGTGAGGGTTGATTTTTAAAAAGAGGACTAGAGGGTGGTCCAATGACCCAATTGGAATTAACAACGAACATTCTGTTTGGGTCTAAAAGAACAAAATAGAGAAAAAGCAAACTAAGCTGACGTAGATCGATGGGTAATGGTCATTTTCATTTTACTCTTGTACCCAAATCACGAATTTTATAGAATGGTCCAATCTCATTTCCTTTATGTAGCCTAAAAATCCAATAATATCACGCGCAAGAAACCAAGCTTCAGCTGAAATATAACTGGGCTTGTCCCATCCATTGTCTTCTTTTCAAATTTTTTATTTTATTATCATATGAATGAAATATCCGTTACTTTTACTTATGATTCGTATTTTTTTTTCCATTTATAAGAAAATCTAACTAATCATATTTAGTAATCTCTTCTTCTTTTTTCTATAAGAATCGATCCTAACATAAAACTTTTTAAAAATGATCAAGTCTAATACAACTTAAGACTAAAGGCTTATTGATTGTCCCATCCATTGTGTAGTCTTGAATCCCTTGCAACCGAAACATGAAGTTGAACTTGAACCAAAAACCACACATTATTCAATACTTCAAGAGTCATTTTCCAAACATTTATTATATAGCGGTATTGTTACACTTAATCACGCAACTTCATCGTGTCGCCGCACGCTAGCTATTTTATTGAAGCATCTTCTTATGCTTTCGTTTTCATGGCCAACGTGATTCCGTTGGCGCTTACTCACTCCCACGAAAGCAATGTTCTTCTTCAGTTTTTGTGTTTATTAATTATGCATACGAAGGAAGTTATTTTGTTTACTAGTTAAGCATACATGTCAAAGATTTTGTTAATGGGTGTCTTAAGACATTAATTAAGAAACTACATGAAAAAAATATTTATCATAAAAATTATTAAAAAATGTAAAGCAAGTCATGGACATCTCAATAATTTATTTTAATTCTTTAATCAATATATTTAAGAATGGTGATGAGCATTTATTATATCTCAATGCAGTGACGACTCAAAGAAATCACAATTATTTTCTTGTTGATGATGAAGTAAGATGTAGTACTACTAACACTATTGTTGTTTATAAAAATACATCGTTATCGCATCCCCCACTTTATGTCACCCACTGCTGAAAACATTCCAGAAAATTGAATAAAAAAAATGAATACATGAAATGATTGCACAATTGTTACATATTTAAGTTAAAATACCTCGTCATCAAATTAAAGGTTAAATATAAATGATAGCTTTTATATTTAATGATGCATCATCGCATTAATTGATGAACTTCTATTTTATGCAACTACATATTTTTAAATTTACTCAATAATGTCAATGTATGACATGTTAGGTAAAAGTGTAAAACTTAATATTCAAATGCATTAAAATAAATAAAAAATTATACAACAAGATTTTAATTTTGATATATTATCAATGTAAAAGAAATCTTACGCTATGAATTAATTAAAAATTATCATATATATGATTTTAAAAATAATTATTATAAAAATAAACATTTTTATCATAAGTTATCATAATAACAGAATGAAAATTTTCACACTATCAACACATTTATATTAAATTCTTTAAATGTAACAAAAAAAATTATATTCTTTAAATAATTAAAAATTTAATAATGCGATTCCATATAATTCATTGATAATTAGATTTTTATACATCAATAAAGAATCAAGATTGGATCATTATTGGGATTGGTAGGTCTTAGAATACTCCTGCAAAATAATTCCCTACCTAATCTTGTTCATGTTATGATTTCTTTTTAACTATTTCTTTATGCTATATGTCGATGGTGAAGTTTGAATTGACTTAATATGAATTATAGAATATCTTTATGTAAAGAACAAATTCTTTTAAAAATTTATGCTTGATAAATTCTACTTTACTTGACAAGAAATTTCGGTCCCTATATGCCTTCAGTTAGAGTTTTGCAATTTGGGTTTAGGTATCAACTGAGAATAAATTAGTTTTTGAAAGACTCATTTAAAAACTTATTAAAATAAGAAACCATACATTTAAAATCAATATATCTAAAGGAACTATACAAACATATTTAAAAGCTAGGAAATAGTCTTATTGCTTGGACTAAATATTTTTCGTTTAATGTGATTAATTATTGAAGCTAATTAGGCAAGACGACAAGGTTACGTTCACGGATGCGTATTGATGATTTAACAAATTGGGCATTTTTTAATTATTTTTATGTACTGTAGCACGATATATATATATATATATATATATATATATATATATATATATATATATATATATATATATATATATATATATATATATATAATTTTTAAAAAACTATAAAATTACTAGACAATTTTACAAGTTGATGCTTTCTATGTTCTGGAAAGAAAAGATCGAAATAGAAGATACTATAATCAATAAAGACGACGATAGCAACGAAATAGTGTTTGATATGTAAATGCCAGAAACATGAAACAAATACATAAACTAATAGGCACGACTTGAATTGCTTGCCAAACTCCCAACACCAGTTAACGCTGCCAGCACACATGAATGTCAAAATGCTCGAACATAACTTCTTTTTTTTTTGTGTGTGTGAAATAATGTATTTCCACAATTGAAAGTTAATGACTAATTACTGAAATATATTTAAGGGATTAAATTCTTTTATTAGATATTTTTTCACATCCATGAGTTAAGAATTAATCTTATGATAGAGGTGACTTAATTCAAAACACTCAAGTAAAAAATATTGTTTAACACGTTTTCCTAGATCAAAGAAAAAACTATTTATCATTGTATGTTGCATGTATCTCTAATTCATGGGTTGGGGTGTTAAAGTGTATTAGAATGTTCTACCATATCCCAAGAATCTCGGAACCTAATTGTGTCTATGCTAACTTGATATTCATGGGTCAAGGTGTCATGATGTATGAGAATGTCATAATATATTTTAACAATCTTGGTATACAATTGTGTCTATGACAACCTTTAAGTAATTTTCTTAATTGTCTTATCCCCTAGAGGTGATCGGATCGGGTATAATCCGATTAGATAGTGATCAATTCAAGGTCTGGTTTGAAGGAGATTAAGTGATAGAAATCAAAATATAACTTGATTTGGAGGGTACACATCCCCCTAGCCTCAAGCATGAGATACATAGAGGCTAAGTTAAGTATATAGGAAAATCAAATACTGATCTGATCCAAAAAATACACAATCCTTGAGCTTCAAGATGATAGGAATCAAAATGTAATTTGATCTAAAAAATATATAACCCTTGAGCTTCAAGCACATAATGTGCAAAGACCAAGTATATGAGTATTCGATACCGATCCAATCTAGAGAATACATTTACCAATCAAGCCACACACGCTATGTTGGTTGCTCAAATGGGACTTCCATAGAAAACAAAACATATTCATTCTTAAGCACTTTGGGCATTTCATTCCATTTAATATTATATCAAATTTAATGAGCTGAGATTTGTTTTTTTAGGATGAATATAGGGGAATTTGAAATTTCGCACAAGAATATCTCGACCAAAAAGTTATCCAGAAACATATTGTACTTCAGTTATTGTTGTGATATTGTATATAACAGTTATTGTACTTCAGTTGTTGAATTTATAAGAAATAACATAAAAATATAATGTTAATGAAAAAATTAGTTAAACTAATGAAATGAGATTCGCTATCATGATTTTCATACAAACTGGACAATAGAAATTTAAAATAAATGTTTTCTTCAAATTGTGAGGCGATTTAACTAATTTGGTATTTTAGTCATCAACTCGTATGAATGAATAATCAACAGTTCTTATGCTATGTGCTTTATGTTTGTCATGATGAAAGTTGAGTAGGTAGCTTTAATTGTGTGTAATGGGTTAGTGATGTAAGTTGGAGAAATATATTTAAAAATAATTCAAAATTATAATAATAATTATGAAAACATGTTTGGATGATTTTTTACATAAATATTTATAAGAAAAGATAATATGATGATAAATGAATTCAACTTCTTTGATAAGTTAATATCAATTTATGAACATTTTTTTAAAAAAGTTAGATAAAAGAAAGTTAAGAGTGTATGAATTGATTTTAATTTATGAGAGAAGCTCAAGTCATGTTACCTATTTATATTCTTATCGTTTAAATGTATATGGAGCAATTTATTTAAACAAGACATTAAACATGTAGATAAATTGTCAAATAATAGTTATTAATGATGTTAATTGCTTAAAATACAATCCACATCTCAACATGAAATTTCATATATCAATAAAGTAATTAAGATAATTACTTTTAAGTATAATAAAATTATTATCAATATGAGTGATCACAATTAACAACCTCAATGTTAACAACCTTATGTCAATAACTTAGGTTAAAATGAATGTAACTAAAGCAACCTAATTTGAGTTCCTTATTTCTTGTTAATTGGTTCTCACAATGTCATATCATATTTAAATAACTCATATACATTTTGTTTCAATAGTATAATTTTAAGGTACTATTAAATGATCTATGTAACGCTTGGATCGAATTACATTAGAATGAGAGGGATCCAAGAGACTATGCAAGTATGAGACTGTGCAAGTGAGGATAACTTAAAATAATTAATTGTTACTACATATATTAATAAGATATATCTACTTTTTGGTAACCTATTATTTAAAAACTTCATAATTAAACATGTTTGGCTTAGAGTAGTTATAAGATAAGTGACCTTCTTAGAAGTTTGTTGGAAAGCGTGTGAGTGAAGATTAAACACACTTAAAAGTTTTGTGTTGATTTGTGGAATCCATCATTAATCTTGAAAGTAGACAAAATTAATTTTTAATGTATCAGAAAGAACTACTTATGGAGGATATTCTGACTAGTGAATGGTTCTAACTAACAAAAGTGTTGAATAAAATATTACCGCGTAAAGTATCATAGTGTGAGAGTCGTCAAGAAATAAAAAATAAAAAATCTTATAATCTACCCTTAAAATGACAAGAATTTTTTTAATCATTAAACGAATATTAAACATAGATTTTCTTTAATGATATAAAAACTAAGTATCTTAAAATAAATAGTCGGTTAAACAATATAATGCTCTTAAGCATCATATAATTTCTTATATAATTTTATTGTAGAAAATCAATTTATCTATCAACTCAATGTCTTCTAATCAGGAAATGACATGAGCTACATTCCTAATATTTTAAATAAGTATAAATAACCAAAACTTAAAATTGTTATATATAAATATAATAAAGATATAATTTATGGCATCTGTGCACACCAACTACCAACGACAACTAGATTCTCAGTTTTTTTTGGTTATTTTATTTGGATTGTTTAGAATCTAATGGAATATCCCCCTTGCTCTAAATTAAATAAATTAGTACTATAGATAGGGTGTGATAACGAAATTTATAGCTACTAATTAATTATACAGTGAAATAATTATTTTCTTAATAAATAATAATTTAGTAAAAAATCTCAATATTGAGTTTTCTTCTATTTTGTGAAATAAAAACTCCTATGTGTCCCCATTTATGTTAATAAAATTTGTATGAGCTGATCGATTTTAGAACTTCAATTAGAGAGTGAACTAGAGCAATATATTTATACACAATATAAGAGGAAAAAATTTATGGAGTTGAGGAGGTCCTTATCAATCAGACCTTCACTCATGTGGATAGGGAAATAACGAAAAATGTATATAAAAAAAGTGGAAAATTCAAAGAACGACCTAACGTAGATACCAAAAGTCATCATAAACCGAACTTGAAATGTTTAAACCACGATATATTGTCATCACGTACGAAAAGAACTCTATATAACCTCTAAAAGTCACTAAAAAATGGATGCAAAAGCGATGTTTTCCGTCTACACCATACATAGATGACTTCTTTCTATGGACAAGGACCTCGCGGGGTTTTGGAAGCACAAAGTTTTATTTTCTTTTTATATTTTTGGTGAATGATTTTTCTTTAATTTCTCATCACCATGAATTAAAACAGATCACGAATACATGTCAATTTGTCAATCAATTATATTATGGTCCCCCTAGTTATCCAAAAGTCACTATAAATGACGACCTCAAACTCGTATAGATTAACTGCAAAATGGAGAAAGAAATGAGCTCTAAGAGCAGTCTAAAAGCCACAAGAACTAATTGAACTACTCGATTGAGTTTGTAAACTCATTTCATTTGACGAATTCTCCTTGAACATGAGATGTGTTGCATAGACCCCACATATATATCTGACATGTACAACCGTTATTTGTGTAACTAATGTTAATTTATCTGTATTTTACTCCGACACATGTATTTATCTTATCTAATTCCAATAGAAGAAGTAAAAAAGGCAGCACGATATAAAAAAAATGGATGAAAATTGTAAAATCATTAATTAATGAAGTCATGAAGTCATACGAATCTTATATATGTTGATTTATTTAAAACTATGCCGAATTAAGCATAGAAGTGCATCGTTTTACGTACGTCATAACTCGTAAAAGAGCCATTAATTATTAGAATCATCTTGTACATGATTGTACATTAAGTTAAATTAATGGATTCTAGCTAATATTATTTAAAGTTCACAAAGCTTGTATATGTAACAGTTAGTCATGAAGTGATGAGATTCTTTTTGTGCTATTTTAATTCATGAAGGGACCTCTGTGTGCAAGTCCAAAAGCTATAGCTAGAGTTGTTTCTTTCTGGTATTCATATTCCTTCCTCTTTCATTTCAGTACTATTTTTTATTTGAAAGAGAAAAGGATGAATGCGCATTCATTAGTTAACATTAATTATTATCCTTTTCGACATGGAAACGCGGCAAATATACAATGAATAGCAAAAAGTTTCAGATTTGGATAAGATATATATATGATCTGTGTTGCATGTGATATTCCGATAAGCGTATAAAAGATGATGATCTGTAAATAACCTCTTCCCATATGCATATTCCTGGCAAGTTCTTGATGATTAATTGGCTTCATTATTTTGCTATATAATTTATGCTATATCATAGATCCCACGATTAATTGTCTGACAAGATAAAGAAAAATTATTATAAAACAGAAGATTCAGTGTTGCCTTTTATTCATTTTTGTGACAAGAATACATGCATGTGTGTAGATTTCAGAAAGGACGGTATATTATATTATATCGTATTATATTTTGTTATAATGTTAGTATTGGATCATGTGCACACCCCTAAATTCTAAGTGTTGATTTCAGAAAGTGCATTGTATTATATTTTATCATGTTGTATTCGTTATCGGAGTTATCGACCTAATTTACTCTTGTTAGAATTTATTGGTTGTACGTCCTAATTATAATTATAATTTATAAGTTAGAATATTGAAAGAAATTAAATAGGAATTGAAATTAGAAAAGCTAATAAGAAGTTTTGAGTCGGAATCTTAAATAAGCACTTGTGTGAAAAAACTCAGAAGAAGAATTTTGTTTGTGGCCCGTACAAAAAGTTATATTAATTGGATCCCCAATTATTCTCGACTTCATTATGAAGTCTTTCATAAATACTTAAATAATTTTGATGACGAATAACCACATATCTAACTTATCCTTTGGAATATATATAAAAATTATAGTACTATATTTAACTTAAACATATGCCTAAAATTGTGCGTACATTTAGTCATTTACTATTATTAACTAAAAATATTATTATAAATCCATAATTATTTAATAAAGCCTAATAGTAAATAATAATTATATATATATAGTTATATTTAAAATAATTCACAATAGTGGAAGAAAGAAAATGGAGAAAAGGAAAAAGTGGTTAATATTGGAATAATACTCAAATGAATAGATCAATTACAAAATGTGCAACCCTTGATTTATATAGCCACTAATCTTATATCTCTAATACCCTCTCCACCCCGCAAGTTGGAAGGTGTTCGAAACACTTTTAGCTTGTAGAAGATAATACATCTATATCAAAGGAAAATGAAATAAAGTCCAAAAGCTGAAATTTAGTCAAACATGTCGAAAATACATTGACCAAAATAGAAATATAGAAACAAATCAAAATATGCGACCATGGTGCATAGCTCCCAGAAGTCTTTGACCAACATTAGCCTCCTCAATCTTCTTCCAATGTCTCCACAATATTCTCCCCAACAAATCAAGGGTCCAAGCAATCAAAGGCCAAAATAAGCAAATCAAAGCTTAACCACCAAGAAAAGGCAACAACAAGGCCACTTGACAGAAGCTCAAATCACCAAAAGCTTAATCATCAAGAACATAAGCTAAATAATGTTTAACCACTTAAGACAGAAGCAATCAAGGCTTATCCATCCATGAAAGAAACTAAAAAAATACTTAACCACCATGGACAAAAGCAAACAAATGAACAGTGTTTAATCACCACATATGATAGAAGTTACAATCATAAAAACAAACCTAAAAGGTTGAAAACAATAAGCCAAAATAGGCCAAATATAAATGATAATAGAAAACTGAATCTACCTTCAAAGAAAAGTTTGTACAAACAGGTTGTGTGCAAGAAAACCTTATATCACCAAGTAGAAGAACAACATGGAGATTGAAGCTTGGTAACAGTAACTAGAAATCACCATTCACGGCAAAGGGTGGCAGCGCACGACGAAAGATGGCGACAACAGTGAACAAAAAGCTTGATCGGTGGGTTATGATGTGGAAGACAGGTAGAATTTTTTTGTCGGTTAACTTTCCATTTTAGTCAGTGGTGGTCGAAAATCATTTTTTGCTGCAAATGATGGTGACGCGCGGTGGCCAGAAATTGCCTCACGGCGATAAAGACTAAAATCAAAGGGATTTTGTTGCAGACATGAAGAGGAGACGATTGATGGTGGTGGTTTCTTGGTTCACGATCGGAGTTGACCGGAAAAAGGAACAAGATTGAATGAAGAGGGAAAAAGTAATTGGAGGAAGATGTGTAAATTTTCTCGAAAAAAAGAAAGCAAGATAAATGAAAAAGAAAAGAAAATGACGGTGAAGTGCAGCGGAGAAAAAAAATGGGATTGATTCATTGCTATGATACTATGTCATAATTCATGGGAAGCAGATAGTGAAAGTAAGAAAGTGGAGAAAAGGAAAAAGTGAAAGAGAGAAAAATAAAGAAAATAAAAAGGTAATTAATATTAAGATTATACTTAAATGAACAAATCAGTTATAAAATGTGTATCGATTGACTTATATAGTCACTTATTATATATCTCTAATATATTTTGTTTTAATGTCAGTATTGGATCATGTGTACAATCCTAAAGTCTATAAACCCTACAAAGTATTAAAAAAACATTAGAATATGTGTTACTTTCATTCATTTCCATGGCATATAAGTGTGTGGATTTTATAAAGTGCATTGTATTATATTTTATCATGTTGTATTTGTTATCAAAGTTATCGGTCTAATTTACTCTTGTTAGAATGTATTGGTTGTACGTCTTAATTATAATTGTAATTTATAAGTTAAAATATGGAAAGAAATTAAATAGGAATTGAAATTAGAAAAGCTAATAAGAAGTTTTGAGTAAGAATCTTGAATAAGCACTTGTGTGAAAAACTCCAAGGAAGAATTTTGCATGCGGTCTGTAAAAAACAATTATATTAATTGGATCCCCAATTATTCTCAACTTCACTATCAAGTCTTTCATAAGTACTTAAATGATTTTGATGACGAATAACCACGAATCTAATTGATCCTTTGGAATATATATAAAAATTATAGTACTATATTATGTTAGAATTAATGTCTCATGTGAGAGATATGTGACTTATGTAAGGACTAATAAATAAATAATTAACGATTAAGGGCTAAATTGTAATTGGGCTTAATAGGAGAAGTTTCTAGGTTAACTGCTACTTGATGGGAGTAGTGGTTATAAAAGGGGCTTAATACCCACTAACGTGATATAAGGTCCCCTTCCTGACCAGAAAAGTGTTCTCTCTCACTGATAGTCATCACTAACGGAGAGAGGCAGAAAAGAAAGGCCAAAGGAAGTGAAATCTTATTTCTCTCCTCTTTCAAGGAAATCAAAGTGCACCGGAGAGAAGTTCCTATGGAGAAAGGTACAAGTCTTCCTATGGAGAAAGGTACACATCATTATCTATTGTTGTTTATTGATTGTTTGTGAGAACCATAGGTTTCAAGATCCTGTTGTTTCCTATCATTGATAGTCTAGGAAATCCCTTAAGAATTTTTACATGTGGTATCAGAGCATGTGTTATGAAATTTATGATTCTCCAAGAATGATTTAATTTCTCTCAATTATGTATGAATCCTAATTATGAAATTTAGGGATAATTTAATTTCTTCCAATTATGCATAAATCCTAATTATGAAATTTATGAATTTTATTTTCCGCTGCATGTATTGTTTTATTGGCAATATTTTGTTATTGTTGAATACCAATTTTTGGAGAAAGATTATTTGAAAACTTATGATTATCGGAGAGAAAGCTACACGACATGTATATATTAAATTTGGAGAAAGTTTTTACTTCTAATGGTGAAAGAAAGTAAGCGTGCCATTAACGTAAAGATTCAATTCCAATTTTGAAAAGCTGCGCAGGTACGTTTATTGTAGGGAAGAATATGAAATTTTGGAAATTGCTATTTGCAACCTTATGTTTGCTATTTCCAATCCCACTTGATCCTTTTTTTTTCAAAAAAAAAAAAATTATTGTTGAAGGTGATTAAAGGATTGAAAGTTTATATTCTGTAATTAAATTAATGTGAATGTTTTGCAATTATTGGTAACAGTAAATATATGTATATGCTACATATTTGCTTGAACGTGTTTGAATGCAAAAACACAAATAAATGCAAATATTATTTTATGGCCTGGAATGAAATTAATAGAATGACTATGAATTGTTAATAGCAATAAGTATGTGCAGACCATACATATTTGGTTGGAATTAAATGTATGTTGAATTTGTTAGTTACCAAAGTGGCCAAATTTGTAAGGTTATTTAATTCCAAATTAATGATTATTTCAATTATACTTGGTTGGAATTAAATGTATGTTGAATTTGTTAGTCACCAAAGTGACCAAATTTGTAAGATTATTTAATTCCAACTTAATGATTATTCCAATTACTCATAGAATAATGGATGCTAAATTATATGATTATTGGTTTATGGGTAATTGAAATTCATTGTTATAAGGCATTTATGGATCGCCCAAAGGTTGATTAGTTGTTCTTATAATTAATGAATATAACTGTAGGCAATTTGTGTGTATCATTAGTTTTATTTATATGCCCAAAGGAAATAGATATTACTAATTGGTGCATATTTAATTGTCAAATAATGTTAAAATTTTATTAGCATCATTATGTTTGTATGTTGTGTGTTGGTGTATCACCCAAAGGAGAACATCAATATACATTAACCGTTATCTAAATGAATCATATGTATGACATGTATTTTATGTCTCAAAACACTTATGTGAACTTTATTATGTAATACATGTTTTGAATTCATTGGATTCTTATGTATCATTTGAGCCAATTTTAATAGGCTTAACTTCTCTGACTGAAATGAGCAAGTCCAATTTCACCTTAGTGTTTTGGATCATGATCTTGCTATGTTGGAAGAAAAGTTTGTTACTTTTATTGATGCTAGTAGCAATGAAGAGAAAGTCCATTATAAAACTTGGGAAAGATCTAACAGACTCAGCCTAATGTTGATGAGAATGACTGTTGCAAATAGTATTAAGACAACTCTCCCTAAAATCGAAAGTGCTAAAAAGTTTATGTGATTAGTGGGAGAGTGTTCTCAAACAGCTGATAAGTCTGTTGCTGGGACATTAATGAGTACATTGACCACCATGAAGTTTGATGGTTCACGTACTATGTATGAACATGTCATTGAGATGACAAACATTGCAGCAAGACTTAAGACCTTGGGAATATAATGGCTGTGAATGAGAACTTTCTTGTTCAGTTTGTTCTAAACTCATTACCGTCTGAGTTTGGCCCGTTCTAAATGAACTATAATACCATGAAAGATAAATGGAATGTGCATGGATTGCACAGTATGTTAGTTCAGAAAAAAAAAAAATAAGGCTTAAGAATCAAGGAAGTCACTCAGTTCATTATGTAAGCCACCAAGGAAATCAAGGAGCTTGAAAAGAAATTTATGAAGAAGCATGATAAAGGCAAAGGGTCAATAAAGAACAATGACGACTCTTTGCAAATCCAAAGGAAGGTATCAAAGGGAAATAATTGTTAATTTTGTAGGAAATCCAAACATTTCCATAAGGATTATCTAAAGTGCAAGTCTTGGTTCGAAAAGAAAAGTGAGCTTAATGCTCGTGTATGTTTTGAATCAAACTTAACTAAAGTTTTCCATGATACATGATGGATTAATTCTGGATGTATGACTCATGTTTCTAACATTATGCAGAGATTCCTTACAATCCAAACCATAAGCCCAAATGAGAAGTTCATTTTCATGGGGAATAGAGTGAAACTCTAGTGTAAGCAGTCGAGACTTATTGCGTAAAACTCGACACTGGACATCATTTAGATTTACTGGAAACTCTTTATGTACCTAGTTTATCTAGTCATTTAGTTTCATTATCTAAACTTGATGTTACTGGATACTCTTTTAATTTGGTAATGAATGTTTCAATTTATTTAAGCATAATCATCTCATTGGTACTGATATTCTTGTGATGGTTTATATAAATTGGAAATAAACAGTTTGTATGTTGAAATTGTTTTAACTCTGCATCATAATGTTGGCACTAAACATAGTTTAGTGAATGAACGATCTGCTTTCTTGTGGCATAAACGTTTAGGTCACATTTCTAGAGAAAGGATGGAAAGATTAATAAAAAATGAAATTCTTCCTTATCTAGATTTTGCGGATCTAAATATTTGTGTGGGTTGTATTAAAGGAAAACAAACAAAACATACAAAGAAAGGAGCTACAAGAAGCACTCAGCTTCTTGAAATTATGCATACTGATATTTGTGGACCTTTTGATGTTAGTTCTTTCGGAAAGGAATGATACTTTATCACCATTATTGATGATTATTCACGTTACAGTTATGTCTACTTACTGCCCGAGATTTCTTAGGCAATGGATGCCTTAGAAATTTACTACAATGAAGTAAAAGGGCAATTAGACATAAATGTGAAAATTATTAGATATGATAGAGGTGATAAGTATTACGGAAGATATGATGAAACTGGGCAACACCCAGGTCCATTTGCTAAGCTTGTTCAGAAACGTGCATTTGTGTGCAATACACAATTCCCGGTACACCACAACAAAATGGTGTATCAGAAAGGCGTAATAGAACTTTAATGGATATGGTTAGGAGTATGTTAATCAATTAGACTTTACCCGTATCTTTGTGGATGTATGCCTTGAAAACTTCCATGTATTTGTTGAACAGGGTTCCTAGTAAGGCAGTTCCAAAGACATCTTTTGAACTGTGTACAAATAGGATACCTAGTATAAGGCACCTGCATGTTTGGGGTTGCCAGGCAGAAATAAGGATTTATAATCCGCAAGAAAGAAAATTGGATGCAAGAACAATCAGTGGATATTTCATTGGTTATCCAAAAAAAAAAAGTTAAAAGGGTATATGTTTTATTGTTCTAATCATAGTATGAGAATTGTCAAAACTGGAAATGCAAGGTTCATTGGAAATGATGAAATCAGTGGGAGTATAGTTCCACGAGAAATGGAAATTAAAGAAATTAGAGTGTAAGTCCTTTTAGCTTATGCCTCTAACAGTAACGTGATTGCTCCTTCAGTTATTGCTACAAAATTAATGAAGAGGAGCAACACAATAATGAACCCATGATGTATAATGAACCTAT
This sequence comes from Glycine max, assembly GCF_000004515.6. Taxonomy (NCBI): domain Eukaryota; kingdom Viridiplantae; phylum Streptophyta; class Magnoliopsida; order Fabales; family Fabaceae; genus Glycine; species Glycine max. The sequence goes on along the minus strand of NC_016089.4, from coordinate 43,337,907 downwards.
TATGGAGGAACCACAAGAAGTAGCATTAAGAAGGTCTCAAAGAGAAAAGGAGACCAGTTATTTCGAATGATTATGTGGTATACCTACATGAAACAAAAACAAACTTAAGCATTAATGATAATGATCCAGTTTTGTTTTCACAAGTTGTAAGTTGTGATAGTTCTGAGAAGTGGTTAAATGTCATGAAAGAAGAGATAGATTCCATGGAACATAATTTGGGACCTTGTAGAATTACCAAAGGGTTGTAAGAGAGTTGGTTGTAAGTGGGTCTTCAAGACTAAATGTGACTCTCATGGCAACCTTGAACGTTACAAGGCTAGACTTGTTGCTAAGGGATTTACTAAGAAAGATGACATTGATTATAAAGAGACGTTTTCACCCATCTCACGAAAGGATTCTTTCAGGATTATTATGACATTAGTAGCCCATTATGACTTGGAGCTACATCAGATGGATGTGAAAACAACCTTTCTTAATGGAGATTTAGAGAAGAATGTTTGTATGGACCAACCAATGGGGTTCTCAGTTGAAGGAAATGAACACATGGTGTGTATACTAAAGAAATCAATATACAGTCTTAAAGCAAGCTTCCCGCCAATGGTATTTGAGGTTTAATGATACCATTATTTCCTTTAGATTTAAGGAAAATATTGTTTATCGGTGTATGTATCTGAAGGTCAGTGGGAGTAAGGTTATTTTCTAATTTTGTATATTGATGATATCTTGCTTGCAGCTAACGATCTTGGTCTTCTTCATGAGACTAAGAAATTTATCTCTAGAAACTTTGAAGTGAAAGATATGGGTGAGGTAAGCTATGTGATAGGAATAGAAATATTCCATAATAGATCATAAGGATTGTTAGGCTTATCTCAGAAAGTACATATATCGATAAAGTGCTAGAGAAATTCAAGATGGAAAGGTGTTTAACATCGCCTATTCTAATTTAGAAATGAGACAGATTTAGTCTCACACAATGTCCTAGAAATGATATGGAACGAAAACAAATGAAAGTAATTTTGTATGCATCAGTTGTTGTTGCATCTGAGAGTTGAATTTGTAGTATGTTTTGAGGCTACAATTCAGGCTAATTGGCTGCGGAACTTTATTTCAGGGCTTGGAATTGTCGACAATATTGCTAGGCCGCTGAAAATGTATTGTGATAACTTCGCAGCAATATTTTTTGTAAGAACGACAAGTACTCTAAGGGTGCTAAACATATGAAATTGAGGTACTTTGTCGTGAAGGAAGAAGTTCAGAAACAAAGAGTGTCAATAGAACATATTAGCACAAAACTTATGATAGCTGACCCTTTGACAAAGGGATTACCGCCCAAGACATTTATAGAACATGTTGAAAGTATGGGCATTATTGTTATTGATGATCATTAAGTGTAATTTACCTTATGTAATTTTGCTGACACTCTGAGCTCAATTATAATATGTTTCTGATTACCTGTTTTCTATGTTTGCATGCATGTTTGTGTTAGAGTAATGTTAACAGGTTTTGTCTTGAATGAAGACATTATGTTGGACCAATTATGTACTCCTAACTAATGGTCATATTAAGGAGAAGACTAATTTGTAGTACATGGAAGGGACTATGTCGATTAGATGATGTACAACCGCCATGACTCAAATTGGTTCCTATTCTTAATCATGAAATTATGATGTACCCAATGTATAGAACAATTTAGTCAATTTTTAATGCGCATTATGTTAGTTAATCTATTTATTTATTTAGTCCATAATGTTTATTAATGTCACATGAGCCAAGTGGGAGAATGTTAGAATTAATGTCTCATGTGAGAGATATGTGACTTATGTAAGGACTAATAAATAAATAATTAACGATTAAGGGCTAAATTGTAATTGGGCTTAATAGGAGAAGTTTCTAGGTTAACTGCTACTTGATGGGAGTAGTGGTTATAAAAGGGGCTTAATACCCACTAACGTGATATAAGGTCCCCTTCCTGACCAGAAAAGTGTTCTCTCTCACTGATAGTCATCACTAACGGAGAGAGGCAGAAAAGAAAGGCTAAAGGAAGTGAAATTTTATTTCTCTCCTCTTTCAAGGAAATCAAAGTGCACCGGAGAGAAGTTCCTATGGAGAAAGGTACAAGTCTTCCTATGGAGAAAGGTACACATCATTATCTATTGTTGTTTATTGATTGTTTGTGAGAACCATAGATTTCAAGATCCTGTTGTTTCCTATCATTGATAGTCTAGGAAATCCCTTAAGAATTTTTACATATTTAACTTAAACAGATGACTAAAATTGTACTACATTTAGTCATTTACTATTACTAAATAAAAAATATTATTATAAATCCATAATTATTTAATAAAGCCTAATAGTAAATAATAATTATATATATAGTTATATTTAAAATAATTCACAATAGTTTATTTGATATAATAATTATAAACAGATATTCGGAGACAAAATTATATATATATATATATATATATATATATATATATATATATTAATTTCAGTATTTTAAAACATATATTTGAAATAATAATTATGAATAGATATTAAAAGGTAAATTATTATTTTATAAACTTAATTACATATATTATATTAATAATATTTTAAAGGTAAAAATGAAATATAAGGAGATAAAATTAAGTAGTGTCTCAAAATGCTAATAATTACTTTAAAAAAATTATTTACCAAAAACATTATCAATACTAAGACAAAAACAGAGACTTCGTCTCTGGACTAAAAATACTAAATATATAGTTGGTGTGATCCATTTAAAAAGATGTAACAAAAATTGAACGTTAAAATACTGAATGTATAGCTAGCTGAAAATTTTGACATTTTATTTCTTAAGGCATGCTTTGTAACTGTAACTGAAAAATCTTAATGAAAAACCGTGAAATTTGTTTAAAACCCTTTCTTGTTTGGACACAGCGCTGCGCGAATTCACTCTTCGATTCCATTTCTTTACGTCAATGATTAGTAATTTTACATGGGTTTTAATAGAATTTAATGATTGAAAAATGAAAATTGATTTTTTTAGACTCTTTTTAATTTTTTTAAAAGTATTCCTTGCATTTAACAAAAGTAATGGATTTTAATTAATTTTTCATCAATAGATTAAAAACAAATCATTTTAAAAATAAATAAAATTAATAAATAGTAATAATATATATACTACTAATAATAAATTATTTGAAACCTTAATCCTTAATATATTTATTATTAATTTATATTTATTAATAATAATTAACAAAAATAATATTTTTAATTTACTACTAATTAAAAACTAGTATTTACCGGTAAAAAAAATAATTTTAATATTATTAGTATTTTCTTAACTTAGTAGTATTAAATATTTGTGTAACGTCAATATCATCCATACTTTGGTAATTTTTTCTTTTTCTCTTTTTTCTTCCTATTTTTTATATCTCCTCAGGAATGACATCATTCAATGTCATGCCTATTAATTTTAATAAGTGTCCGTTTGGCTTTTATATTATTTGGGGGTATTTTTCTTTAAATTCGTAATAGGAGTACTTTTTGAATTAATTTTCAGATAAGTAGTAAAATAATAATGATTTTGTAAATAAAAATTATAAATCTTTATACAATTTCAATTTTAGAAAGATACGGCCGTGCAACTAAAAGTCGTAATTCTACTAGAGATGACTTCTTCAAGTTTTTATTATTGATTACATTATGCATACCACATACGTGCTTTCAATATCGTCAAATCAAATCAAAATAGATAGTTTAGAATAAAATACTTACTAAAAAATTTCATTAAAATCTTTCATGACCATATAATACTTAATAACTCACCCATCATATGCACTTAAGAATTTATTAATATATTTAGAGATTTAAATTTTCTTTTAGTAACTCTTTTTAAAGATTTGATAGGCTTTTAATGAATTCTTTAAGTATTCCAATTTAAGCTTCTATTTTGATGCTGTAAAAGAAACTTTCTATTTTGGTCCACCAGTAATTATTAAAGGAAAATTAATGCCAAATCTCTTTTCCTTTCCCGTTAAAATTATATATAATCGTTACAATAGGTAAATGATTTATATTAAAATTTAGTATAAATTTATTTTTAAAATAATTTTTTATTAAAATATAAATTAGATAACATTAAAACCTTTCTAGTCGTAAAATGCATAAAAATTTACTATATATACTTTAAGACAATAATAAGTGGCAGAAAATAAAGGTAAAAAGAAAAGGAATCCCTCTATCCCAAAATAATATTCATCCTAGATTATTTTATTATTTTATACATAACAAAGAAAAAAATAATAATTAAACAAAAAAAATAATTTTATAAAATCGACATTATATCATTATTAATTCATTTATAGATTATATTATTATTAATTCATTTATAGATTATGTTATTCATCATTAAATATTATTAGAGATATAAATAAAAAATAATTAATATTATATTAAAAAGATAAAATAATAATTATTTTAAGATTTTTTTTCTTAAATAACAATTATAATGGGACGAGTAAGTAACAAAAAATATTTTCACCTTTCCTCTTCCATTAATTTTCTCTTCAGTTTAAAGAAAAAGAGATTTGACATAATTTTAAATTACATGTAAATATGTGTTTTCTTCTTTAATTTAGTTATTTTTTCTTTACTGTTTTTTTCATGTTTCAAACAAAGCAATCAAGTTGGTTCAATTGAATAAATATGATAGGTGACTTATTTTTTATTTTTCTTGAAAAAATGTTTCAAACAAAGCATTAGCGATTTAAGGCCTCGAGAGGGTTGCTCTAATAAAAATATTATAAGTGGATTGAACATCTATATATGTACACAATTAAATTAAATTTAAAATATAATTTAATAAATAGCAAACTGAATCAGTCTGGAATGATTAGCTTTCAGGCTTTCACAATATATTAAAACTTTTGACCGAGACCCTATCGGTTTAATGCTTTTCCGACGTAGCTTTGATTAGCGACCTCAATGTCAACACAACTGCACATAGTAATGAAAATATGAAATGATAAGCTTTCTATTTTACAGCAATTTACATCTAATTTATGTAAAATATCCTTTTCTGTAATTAAACTGATGAAGAGAAAATTAATGGAAGAGAGAAGGTGAAAATATACATGAATGTTTGTCTTTAAAATAATATTTACATAAACTTAACAAACCTTTTTTTAGAGGAATAAACTTAATTCAGAAACTTAGTAATTACCAACTATGGCCTCCATTGGTTAGCTAGTATTTATATCCACATGCAGAATAAAAATACCTAATAATAGAGACTTTTGGATTTACAAATGGACCTAGTTCATTGGGTCTAGTGTTTGAAATTTTTTCAGTCTTTTATAAGAAGGTATATTGTTATCCACGATATAATTATTTTCTTTTATTTAAAAAATAGATATAAATAAGAAAAAAATGCTATAATTAATTAAGAAGATTAATTGTTCAGAAAACATGTATTGCAGAAGTATTGAAAATTACTGAGGTTATTATTTTTTTTTTTATTAGCTTGTCTTACATATTTTATGATTAAGTCAATTCGTCTATTGGCTTTGTCTATTTTAACACTTTTACACATGGATGACATTATCGTGATTTTAATAGTATTAACAATAAAAAATAAAACATATTTTCATATATATATTTTTAAAAAGTTTTCTTTAATTAATTTTGCTTTAAATTAGTTCTCTAAGTTATCAAATATGATGAATTTTTCAGGGTTAATTCTATTGTCTTATATGTCAATTTCGTAAGTGTAATTATCTTAGGTAATAAAATATTGTTGGTATCACATGAAGCCACTATAATAGGTTAGTGGTATTAACGTAAATAACCTTAAAATATTATATTAATTTAATTATTTAGAGAAGATTTTTTTTAACAAAAGTTAACTGATATGATTAATTTGAAAATTACAATAACTTAGAGGCTTTCTTTTGCTTATTTTCTTTTTATTTCCATAGTGATAAGTACAATAAAATTTGATTAATCACTTTTAGTAAGATTTTTTTTAATGACGTTTTTCATCATGCTTGAACTTGAGACTTTTAAGAGAATTGAGTCTCATACCATTCAAACTAATGACTTATTAATTTTTATTTAATTTGCTAGTACCTATATTGAAAATATTTAGTACAAACTAAATTTGAGTTTATACAAACCTAATTCATTTGGCAGTTTTTATATTTAAGGTAAATGTATCACAAGTTTAATTTGATTTGACAAAAATATTTTAATTTTTTTAATTAGACCTAAAATACATTCATCAACCACAAAATCAGAAATTGGCATAGTTATAAGTTAAACCAAAAGTTTTATAATATTTTTACAATATTATCCATAAAAAATTAATATATTTTACACTAGAATATTTTTCCATCTTGTGTACACATTTCAATATAAAATCTATAGTTGAGATTAATTTAAATACACTCAATTATCTTCAACATTTTAAAATCATTTCTGTCACAATCAGTTTTACTTAATTTTAAAACAATGGCCACTAAATATAGAACCCAGGAGAGTAATTAGAAGAAGAAACTTTTAATATTTTAATTTTAGACAAAGTTTAATTTTCATGCACGATTAATACATATAACAATATAATTTTTTTTACTTTATAAGTGTATTTAAATTAAATTCTTTTAAATAATTTTATTTCAAATATATCATTTAATAAAATTACTTCAAATTATAACTATTTATTTTCATTATTAATGTAAACACACAAATACAAAATCTAGAAGATATTTGTTGGAGACGAAGCAAGTTCCAAAACGGGAGCAGTCTCTACTTGTGTGAAGTATGAACACAAAAACAAACAGAAAATATTAACTATCTTAATTCTTACATACAAAAATAAAAATAAAACAAAAACAATCGATCCCAACAACGAACCACGGTTGCACCACGTGGCGCAATATAAGAGGAGGGGATTATAGGTCCGGTGTTCAGTGTCCGGTACCAGCCAGTGGACGGTTACAGTACACTGAATCAAAGGGAAACGACGGCGTTTCATGGAGCCACTTGGTGGAATCTTATCATTCATATGTTATTATTATGGATATTTATATTCATGTTATTATGCGTATAAATACGTGTCTTTGGGAAGAGTTGTGTATACCAAATTGCTTGAGGCCTTCAATTTCACCCTTCACACGTGGTGGTGGTGTTGTTCTTCTTCTCTTCCCCTTTCTTTTTCTTCTTCTGAGCTTGTTTAAGCTCTTTCTATTTGATTCCATTAACATATATTATCACAATGTGTGGTATTCTTGCTGTTCTTGGTTGTTCTGATGACTCTCGAGCCAAAAGGGTCCGCGTGCTTGAGCTCTCTCGCAGGCAATGAATTTATTCTTCTATATATTTAGAATTCGTAATTGAATCTAATTTTCATGCCCTATTAATATAAAAGTTTTTACATTATCAATCGATAAAAAAATCATAATAAAATTAATAAACTTATCGTATAATAATAATATTAAAGTTAAAATTTATGATTTCATGTATACTTTTCCCACTTCTTAATATTAGACCAACTTTAATGATTCGAATGATATATATACTTTTAGCTTGTATATAACTATTTATTTTTTGTGATGAGTTTAATTTCTGTACACATTCAGTTTAAAAAATAATGTTATCTGTCGGTTAGTCTAGACAAACGAACCTCGTTCTAAGATTATCATAGTTTGGTTTTTATTAATTTGGGTGTTTATGCTGAAGAATTTGATGGTACCAGCACCAGCAAATCCCTTGTGGGAAGTGATTGATTTAGATAACAAGGCACGAGTCTATTTGGCAGCGTTTTGTGATAGAGTCACCGAGTCAGTGTATGATTTGTGACATTTAAATTTGAATGAATAATCAGTTTTGTTTTTTTTTTTTTTGGAAAATGCGTATTTAGACGAACATAGAGAATGAATATGGGACCTAGCCCAGGTGACGAATGGATTAATCATTGTAGAGTTTGAAAATTACAATTGCTCTTTATGCTGGGACTCTATGTCCATAAGTCAGACTTAGGATACATGACGTTGATTAGGTTAAGTGCGCAACTATGAAATAAAATATATTGGTTATGAATAAGTGAAATGATTGTGGGCATTATTGGTAGTAATATTTAGTGGGAACCTTCCAAAAGTGGACGACGATTGAAAATCAAATAATTAAAAGGGTTTGCTTGGTCGTAGAATTATTCGATTTAATTTAATGCAAATGATTTTTCTTATGTTGTTTTTTACGCTAACACATACAGTATATGACAAGAAAACATCTATTCAAAATTATATGATTTATGGATAAAATTTAAATTTAAGTTTCAAGTCTAATATGCAGGTTTTATATAATCATCTAATTATAAATTCTTCTTGATATAAGAGTAATTTTAAAAGTAATTATTATTAAATGCTAATTAATTTTTTAAAGTAATTATTATAAAAATTAATAAATATATTGTATACTAATTTATGATTGAACATCAATTTAAAACAAAAAAAATGTTATCGTTCCTGTGAAATACACATTGTTATTCATTATAAAATAATATATATATATATATATATATATATATATATATCATATATATATATATAATAAGTTTATTAATTTTGTAATAATTCTTACACTGAATGTGCGCAATATTTATTCTTATAAGTTTGTTAAATTCTCGTTATTAACTTTTGAAATCAAACAATAATACATAAATATTTTTTGACATTAAATGGTTTGGGTTAATGACAAGTTACATAATTTGCATATTATTGAAATTTGTTTGTGGTTGTTGACGTCACAGATTGAAGCACCGTGGCCCTGACTGGAGTGGGCTCCATCAACATGGTGACTGCTTTTTAGCACATCAACGGTTAGCCATAGTTGATCCTGCTTCTGGGGATCAACCTCTCTTTAACGAGGACAAATCCGTCATTGTCACGGTAGGCCATAACCTAAACAACAATGATAGTTCTACACGATATAGTCTGTGTTTTTATCTCTTTCATTCCATGTTATTTATGATGTGTTATGAGCCATATGATGCAAAGTGTTTTGTTGTTGCTTTTTTCAGTTATTAATTTTGTATCTTATTGTACTAAGTAATTTAACGGATGTAAATCATGATTGATAACAGGTGAATGGAGAGATTTACAACCATGAAGAGCTCAGGAAACAGCTGCCTAATCACAAGTTCCGTACTGGATGTGATTGTGATGTTATTGCACACCTGGTTAGTAATATTTAAGATTTATATATAAGGACTTATAAGTTCGATGAATTAACTTTAACTAAATAGTTAAGATTCGATTTCAATTAAAATTAATTTTTATTTGTATAAAGTATTTTTTGACTTTGCTTGATGATTAATCTTTTCTGTAAATATAGTTTATGACTATTTTGCGTACATGATGTACTATTTTTTTATTTTGTGAAAATGACATAAGCAAATTAGTGATCAAAATCAAAATTTAAATATTTTCAGTTGATTATACTGATATAATTATGAGGTCAAAATTTAATATTAACCGTACAGGCATGCATGAACCATTAAGATTGTTTTACTCAAACATAATTTGATTATCTATTAATCAAAAGAAGTTTTTGAAGATCACTTCTTTCATGAACTGTAATTTTTTCTTAATCCATAGCTAAAAATTGAAGCCATCAAGATAGAATATGTAAGTTCTTATCAAGTGCTTGTTATTCTTTCTAATAGTACGAGGAACATGGAGAAGACTTTGTGGACATGCTGGATGGTATCTTCTCATTTGTTCTACTGGACACCCGTGACAACAGTTTTATAGTGGCTCGGGATGCTATTGGGGTCACTTCCTTGTACATTGGATGGGGATTAGATGGTAATAATGTCATAACATGTTCAACTTTTGAATTGAATTCATGCGTTTCTAGTTTGTACTTTAATTTTGAATTGAATTGAATTGAATGCACAAAGTGTGACAGTTTGGCACATCCTCTCTGTATTCAGGCTCTGTTTGGATTTCATCAGAAATGAAAGGCCTGAATGATGATTGTGAACACTTTGAGTGTTTTCCACCTGGTCACTTGTACTCTAGCAAAGAAAGAGGGTTTCGCAGATGGTACAATCCTCCTTGGTTCTCTGAGGCTACTCCATCCACCCCTTATGATCCTCTCGTTTTAAGACACACCTTTGAGCAGGTATCATTCAGAAAAGTCTAAGGTCGTGTTTGAATAAACTTCTCTGTAAACACTGATAGGAAAAGAGAATTAGAAAGTAAAATATAATAAATTTTTCATATAAACTATAATTAGCTTATATATAAGTTAAAGTCAATTTTTGAGTTAACTAAATGAAAGAACTTCTACAAGTTAGCTTATGGCACAAGCTAATTTCAACTAATGGGAGATGCTTATTTTATTTTACCTTCTTATTTCTTTCTCCTATGAGTGCCTACAGAGAAGTTTATGCAAACAAGGCCTAAGGACAATTGGAATTGGAACTTCATCTAACTCTAAAAGTTCCTTTTTTATGTGCAACAATTTTTGCATGAACAAAGTAATCTATAGATACAATGAATCCAATGCTCAAGATAAATGTTAAATAACTTCAACAGACTTCATTACATAGTGTATTATTATTTGAACACATCTTGAGCATTTGATTGGTTAGGTCCATAGGCACTATGGTTATGCAAGAATTATTGTTTGAAAACTTTTTCATGAGTACAGCTAACAAAGTGAAAGTGATTACAGGCAGTCATAAAAAGATTGATGACTGATGTGCCTTTTGGTGTTCTACTCTCTGGAGGTTTGGACTCTTCATTGGTTGCATCCGTCACTTCTCGCTACTTGGCCAACACAAAGGCTGCTGAGCAGTGGGGATCAAAGTTACATTCATTCTGTGTAGGCCTTGAGGTGTGCAATCTAATCAAACTACGAATGACATTGCAGATTTAATTGTTGTTTTTATGAAATTATTTAATGTTGTATTAATCTTATTTTTTTTATTGACAAATGTTAATTGTTAGTTTGTTAGTAAAGGGGATCAAACTCGTGATCTTTCCCCTCTTTCCTTCTTTCTTAACCACCGAACCAATCTTATATATCCTTATTAATCTTTTGTTAACTCATGTTGAGTAGGGCTCACCAGATTTGAAGGCTGCAAAAGAAGTTGCTGACTATCTAGGCACTGTCCACCATGAGTTTACCTTCACTGTTCAGGTAACTAAATACATCAAAAGTACTTTTCAGCTCACAACTTGAGGTCCTTCAATTTATTAATTCATAATTGATATATGGTGTGTGCATGCAGGATGGAATAGATGCCATTGAAGATGTTATCTACCATGTTGAAACATATGATGTGACTACAATTAGAGCTAGCACACCCATGTTTCTCATGTCTCGGAAGATTAAATCACTTGGTGTCAAATGGGTTATCTCCGGAGAAGGATCTGATGAGATCTTTGGAGGGTATCTGTACTTCCACAAGGCACCCAACAAGGAGGAGTTTCACAGAGAAACATGCCGCAAGGTCATAGATTTATCTTGTTCATTGACTTAAACAATACCTAGTGGGATAAGGCTTTGTTGTTGTTATTGTTTTTGTTGTATTATATAAGGGGTTGAAGTTCAAGGGTTAATAGTTATGTTTTTTATATGCAGATCAAAGCACTCCACCAATATGATTGCTTGCGAGCCAATAAATCAACATTTGCTTGGGGTCTAGAAGCCCGTGTACCATTTTTGGACAAGGCATTTATCAATACTGCAATGAGTATTGACCCTGAGTCGAAAATGGTATGCGTAAAGAACATGATTTGGTTGGTTTTCATCACTTTAAAAATTTTAAGACACTTATTTAGCTGGTTTACTAATTTAATGCTCAGATAAAAAGAGATGAAGGACGAATTGAGAAGTGGATTCTGAGGAGAGCCTTTGATGATGAAGAGCATCCTTATCTGCCAAAGGTACTTCTGTAATTTACTGCAATGTCTACTGTATATAGCTTTGGCAAATTAATTGGTCAGTAAAACTAACATCTAAACATTTATTTTCATGCAGCACATTTTATACAGGCAGAAAGAGCAATTCAGTGATGGAGTTGGCTATAGCTGGATTGATGGCCTTAAGGCCCATGCTGCAAAACATGTATTGAATCCATGCTTTTTTGTACAATTCAGTGATGGAGTTTGCTATTGTCATGAAATTTGTTTTGCTTATCATTGGTTTTTGTCTTTTTTTATTAGGTGACTGACAAAATGATGCTTAATGCTGGTAACATCTACCCTCACAACACCCCAACAACCAAGGAAGCATATTACTACAGAATGATCTTTGAGAGGTTCTTCCCTCAGGCAAGTTAACCAACCAACTCCTAATTTAATTTCTTACAATTTGGATTTAGGCCAAACAAAATCCTGAAAGGTAGCTCATAAGATAAGAGTTGTCCCCGACTTATATACACTATTTTGACCATATCACTAGTCAATGTGGAATATGTAATTCAATAAGGGCTGATTCAAATAAGTGTTTGCTGATTTGGTTTTGCAGAACTCAGCTAGGCTCACCGTTCCTGGAGGAGCAAGTGTTGCATGTAGCACAGCCAAAGCTGTTGAGTGGGATGCTGCTTGGTCTAACAACCTTGATCCTTCTGGTAGAGCAGCACTTGGAGTGCACATTTCAGCCTATGAAAACCAGAACAACAACAAGGGTGTAGAAATTGAGAAGATTATACCTATGGATGCTGCTCCTCTTGGTGTTGCAATCCAGGGATAATATAAAGCTGTGACAAAGAATAATTGGGGGAGAATGAACTATGCTAAACGTGTATGAAAAATTTGCCTGCAGTGTACTTTTATCTTGGCAAAGCTTTGTAGTGTATAGATATAGATATAAGGCTTTCTAAAAGTGTAGCGTATTGTATTATCTTGAATGCTGTGATTTGAAGTCTTAATAAAAGTGTTTCTATTATCAGTTCATGATGAATGCAAAGTCCATTATTTCACCTTTTAATTAGCTGAAACATATTCTTCGTGTTAAGTAAAAATGACTTTCAAGTCTCAAGATACTGACAAGAAAACGATTCACAGTAACACAAAAAAGTGTGAACTCAAATTGTTTGATATGTATGATATTTTCGAAACCACTATAATAAAAATGCGTATTAATTAACGGACATACACGTGAAGTAATATCACCACTAGTACCTGAGAATTGCTAGTGAAGGCATAATAAGATTGGAACTTGGAAGGAGTAAGGACCATGTTTGTGCATTGAGATGCAAGATACACATAGTAATTTACCTTGTTACCTTCTTAAAATTATTATTTCAGTTTCTTTTATTGAAAAAAATCTGTTTGAGAATTTCCCAACAACTTTTTTTTTCTTTCTATTCTAGCTACATACATATCCCTTTCTACAATTTACTATGTAAAAATTGATTTTTGTTGTTGTATTCAAACGAAATTATGTTAAAATCGTTGTTTAGCAAACTTATTCAAACAAAAATTAATTCTGATAATAATTGATTATTAAAATAATTTAATTTTTGCAGTTATTCTAAAACATACCGTGAAAAAAGTAATTCATAATAATAATTAAAAAAAAGAATCATCACAAGTTGGCTCATTGGGGAGTGATTAACGGGTAAATCTAAGTTTACAACGGTACAACATTTTCTTTACAATGCTCTTATGGAAGAGTAATTTTGTGTTATAAGAGTCTTATGAAAAAAGTACGGAAGAGACTTCTTCTGTAAGATCCTACGGAAAAAACATGAAGGGTAAAATTGAAAAAAAGAGGAAATGTTAAGTGTACGAGTAATATTGTTGGTTGGATCTAGCAACACCCTTAAGAGCTCCAAGAAAAAATAGCCTAGTCCCATGCTATAGTATAGAGTTTTTCTTTCTTTTTCCTTTTCCTTTTCTTTGTTGTTGTTGCTAGAATGATATGGATCCTTTAATAAATCATTGTACTCGTTGCAATAATTAAGTTTATTTTTGGTGGACTACCTAGGTTTTCTTTAATGGGCCCCTTGAGAAAATCATTCTCTGGATGTTGCTTCCTGCACCTCCAAGTTGCTTCCTGCATTCTTTTTGGATTTTTTTTTACCTTTTCGATCGACAATTCCGGAAGTTAAAATCTGTAACCATTTCAGATTGATTGATCATTTTGAAAGCCAAAAAAAAAAATATGTAAGAAGCAACTTAGAGGGGGCAGGAAACAATAGTCTCATTCTTTATATACTATATAGTATATATAGGAGCATGCTACGGTCCAAAAAGAAAAATCAACACTGATCCCGCTAAATTGCATCTATAAGATACTTTCTGAGTGAAAATGGTGATATCAATAGCTTTGTAAAGGAAATTCCATTTGTCTTCATTTTAGGAATTCCTATTTGAGGTAAGGTAAATCTATGTAAAAGGTGAAGACAAACTATCAATTTTAGCAAGAATCTATGATAGGATTAATATTTATCTACAAGTAAATTAAGAACAAATAAATTTAAATGCAAATTATGCAAATGTCATAAGCAGCAAAATGTTAACTACGTGAACCTTTTTACCTATTTCTGTCCTACATAAGCTGTCATTCATCCTCTAGAACTCCATTGTGTTACATACTGAAAAGTGAAACCTATTGATTAATACCTCTGATAGAATTTATACTATAATAGTGTAATTCACACTTTACATTAATAGAACAAAAAGAAACTTTTTCATTTCCTTAGCATACATAACTTCACAGTTGAAACGAGTTGCAATTATGCAACCCTCAATTAATGCACCACCTACTGAAGATAATTTGGTGGCCGAAATAAAAACAAAAAATATAAATACTATGAGTGAACAATGTTAATTAGCTAGTATATAATTTAGTAGAACAAAGCAGTGTAGAATAGTTCATTCCAAGTATCAGGCAATCCAGGAAGACACCAATGGCAGCAATCAGCTCGATTAGGGTCAGTAGCCCTCTTCAGAGGACTCATTTCACCACTGTAAATTGAAGGGTGGCCATCCTTCCTCAATGCTGATAACATTGTGATGTCCAAAAGATATGCAGGGTTTCTCATTTCTCTTATGACCATATCCACAACCCTCATCTGTTCAGGGTATGCTCCAGGGTATGTTGTGCCACTGATTGGGGCAGTTTCATCATAGCAATTCTTTGTTGTCATCACAGTTGTCTTACCCACATTCCATTCATTTGGGCTGCATATTAGTGGCATCTAGTTAATTTGTGCTCAAGTTCGTAATAAAATAATTTAGACAAGCTTAAACAAAATAATTAAGAGCAAATTACAGTAACGCTCCCCGTATTTTCTTTGAAATTCACTCGATATCATTATCTTTTGATTCCATGCACTAACCTCCCTTAATTGTTTAAAATATATTATATTGGCATGAGTGCATCCCTTATTACCAAAGAAACACATTACACTTTTTTTTTTTTTTTTTTTTATCGTTGTAAGGGGTTGGTGTAATGTTAAAAAGGCAGGAGTATCATGTAATTTTTATTTTTTTTAAAAAAAAACATGTGATTTAGTGTAATCTGCCCAATAATTAATGAACTTCAAAACCCAAATCATTGTTTTACCTTTTCCTACTTATCAATGCTTAATGTCAAAGACTAAATAGGTTAATGCTACTCTAAGTTAGTTGGAAAATGTTGTGGAAGTGAAGCCAGCCACAGAACTAAGAAGCTGTGTTTTTTAGGTTCATACTAAAATTTATTAGAGACATATCCATTCACTGTTGCTGACCCTGGACATCTCCATGTGCTATGTCACAGCCTTGCCCCATTGGATTATATAGCCTATTTATTTTGGCCCATTTCTGATTTAAAGGTATGTTGTTTGAAATTGTTGGCTTGGGATATATCTACTCAGTAGATAGTGTGGTTTTTTTCTAATGGGAGAGTGCAAGAGATGATTTTTAGAGGGACCAAAAGACACATCATTCGTGTCATGTACTAGATAAAACAGAAATACCCCAATGGGAAAAAAAAAGAAAAAGAAGTATAATATAAGAGTCTGTTGTACTATTTTCATGTGTATGGATATTATTAATGTGATGGTGTATCATGTGTGTTTTATTTCACCGACACTTTTTTTTACCATCACATGCATCACGGTGATCTTGCTGCACTAACTAGGAAAAACAACCTTCTTAAGATCTGACCGGATTGATGGGGAAAGGCAATGATAAAAGAGCCTATTGCAAACTCATGTGACCATAAATGACTTTGAGGCCACAAAAGAAGCACCTTTGCATAATTTCGATAGCCTAGTTTTGATAAATGAAATAATGAAACTAATAAGACTGCTATTTAAGTTTGCTGTCATAATATTGTCAAATATATTGATCATTTTAATTTTCTGCTGAAAACATTTTCATGTTAATACATAAAAGAAGTTTTTAGCTTAACTAGAAATTTCTTTAGCATGATTTTGTTTTTAAATAATATACTGACTGACTCTTTTAGATTCTTTTAGTTAACAATGCTGTTGTTTTTACAGAAAAGTTCTTTAGAGATTTATATACTTTTTATCACACATTTTTTTATTTCATTTGTCTCATTCCTTTTGCTTTCTTTTGCTTTTTGCCTTTTTGTTCGGATACCATGGCTGATATAATTTCTTTTAAGCTTTGTACATCCAAATTCCTATTTATTTATGTAATGGTGCGACTAATATAGACTTTCAAGTCAAAAGATAAGCTGCATGTATAGTAATAATTGAATTTTTATCACTAAGATTTAGGCGATTTAAATGCAATTAAAAAATTGTATTTTACTAAATAAAACTTATTTGAATGAATATATTGAAAGTTATTTTTGTTTCAACTTCCAAAAGAATTTATTTATTATAGTTGATAATAATCTTCACTATAAATAGAAAAAAAAATTAATGAAGAAACAACATATGAAGAGAGTGTGTGAGAAGAAAGATAATGAAATAAAATCACTATGTTGAAAGAAAAATGTCTTTGTGTGAGAGTGTTATCATTTTTTGTAACCATTGAGTGAAGTATTCGGATTTGTAGAGTGATACACTATTTGGAATAAGTTATAATCTTGTAATTATTGTTGTGATAGAGAAATATTTTTGAGACGATTCCGTGGACATAGACAAAAAGTGTCAGATCACATTAAATTCTTGTACTTGCTATTATTTTTCTTTATGATGTAATCTTTATTGTATGCTCACAATCTTTTAAGAGTATAAGTAATTTTATTTATAGGAATATTGGTTATCCAACAACCACTCATGATGTAATGCCGGGAGTACTATGCCTAAAACAAGTTTTCAAGTGTTAATAATAAAAAGAGACTTTGTAAATATGCAAATATATGATAGAGGAATTTAAAGTTGTGAAGGGCAAAGTGAAGAATGATATAATTACTTGTGCACAAATCAAGGGAGCAAGAAAATGAAAATGATATGAATTACTATATAGTCAGTTGTTATAAATTGTAAATAGTTTATTTTTTGGTATGAAATAGATTTCAGTTCCATATTGAGCAAGAGCGCATGTAGATTTCAACCTGTGACAGAGACAACATCAGCAAGTCCATAAATTTCAACCTCGGGATAGAAGACTCAACTTGCAAGAACCTTTTCGACCGAAAAAATTGCAATAATCTATGTGCAAGTTGTCATGGCCTAGTCAAAATAAGGGTCCCATTCTCAACCCTTAAGGCAAATACGCAATTCATCAGATAAAATGCAAATGGGAAAATGAAAATGTAGTTTGACTTTGAGAGAAAGATTGGCATTTTGCTTCATGTTTGTAGATTAATTATCAATCTTCAAATTGATTTAGTCAATTCTTACAAAAAAGTTCAATCAATGATTTACTTTTATTAGTTATTTTGCTTCATTTGTCTGAAAATGTTGGTTAATTATAAGTTAAATAGAACCAAAATAATAATACCATACTGAAGCTCAGAAATCAAATACTCAGTTTCAATACAATAATGCAAGAGAGAGAAGAAAGGAGTTCAAGATAATAGAGTCAAAGATGAAGAGTCCCTACTTGTAGTGTGTGGGAGAAATTGCCTGAAAGAACACCCTGGTTTTGCTTCTATCAATATTGTTGTCCACCCAATTAGCCCATGTTTTCATACCACTTTCCAAAGCTGCTAAGCCATCCATATCTGGGTAGTACTTGCCTCCCAATTCTACATAATCCCACCTGAAATGTTGCATGTTAACCATTCATTGAATAGCTTAATTTCTAGGCATTTTCAATGTAAAAAACTTATACGGACAATTAATTAGAAATTATTATTGATAGAACATTATGACGGAAGTTGATCCATGTAGCCGATCCCACCTAGTGGGATAAGGCGTTGTTGTTGTTGTGATTTTAAAGATAATTATTATAAAAGATAATAAAACAAAAAGGTCATAAAAACTACTTGTAAAAGTCATTAAAACTTGTTATACAGAGCTATCTGTGATTGAATAACAATTTATATACTAAAACGTATAGAAACTAAAAAAAAAAAGAAAAAGAATGAGAAACCCAAAATTTCAGGTTTGAATTCCTTTTTATTTGTATTTTCTTGAATAAACATACAAAAAGGGCCTACCCTTGAAGAGATCCTTGATGACTCCACCAATGCCCTGTTTTGAAAGACAGCACATCAGCTCTCTTCCATGCGTCACCATTCTCACCTACCTTTTCCAGCCTCAGAATTCTCTTCCCTTGGACCACATCCACATCCAAATAAGGAGCTCTGTAAAATGAAATGCTCACACCATAGCTCTGCACATACCATATCAAACCCAATTTTATAGACCTCTTCTCTAAAATGTTTTTTTTTTACTCTGCATGGTCTATATGTATTACTCTAACTTCTAAGGGTAAAGCATGAAGATGATGTGGCTGCAGTTTGCATCAACTTGACTTATTTAATGCCTGAAAACACTATGGGTCCTCTCATAAGCAAATTTCTAAATAGACAGCTACATCTCATGTTCTATTTGACACTATCTCACAAACACCTTTTCAACAGATTCTTTGTCCTATTACAAAAAAATATGACCCTACTCACCATCATTTTTAATGAAACTTAACAAAGTGGGAAAAACAATCTATTTACGTGTGGAAAAACTATGTTGTTCTTACCTCTTATTGACCTACCAAATCTGAATCTTACCCACAAAAGAAGTATGTAAGTGGCTTTATAGTCTAGGGTCATGTTTAGATAAACTTTTCAAAAAACACTTTTATAAAATACATTAACCTTCTTTCATAAGTTAAAATGAGAGAGTTTCATTTCAATAAAAGTGCATAGGTTGTTTTAACTCATGAGAGAAGTTTAATTCAGTTTACCTTCTAATTTCTTCCTCAGTAAGTGTTTGTATCCAAATAGGACCTAAATCTTACTGGGAATGGAAATGTCAAGTATCGCCATGATTACTCATTTACTGCTCAGAAAAATTTGATTGGACTCACCAAGAATTTGAAGACTGAGAGGATTTCCCCTGACCAATTGTGTCTGTGCCTGAGGTGCTGCAGCTGGCAGCATACAAATCAAAGACTGCCATGGTTCCTTCCCACCGAGTCACCGACAAACACCACGGTTTTGCCTTTCATATTCAGCAGAAACTCAACCCCATTGAACCTAAAAACTTCGTACCCCATTGCCCGGAGGCTCTTCGCTATGCGAAGGTATGGGGGAGGGATATTGTACGCAGCCTTACCCTTGCAAATGCAAAGAGGCTGTTTCTGGATTCGACCCATGACCCCATTGAACCTACCATCACATATTAATGAATGCCACAAAACCATTCAGATTATGCTTAGCGCACACACACACTACATTATACTATTATATTATACATATGCAACTTTATAAAATGCAGTGACATCAGAGAACACAAAACTACCACCAACATTACAACAACCACAAAGTCTTATATCATTACGTGAGATTGGCTACGTGATCACACGACACCATTCAACTCACTTAAAAATCAAAACTTCATTCAACAAGTGATTGTTGTGAGGAGAAAATTCCACTAAATTACCTGTTAAGTTATCCGATGGAAATTAGTCATCCAAAAGTCGGTGAATATAAAAACACGCTAAAAAGAAAACGAACTTCAGGATCACTAACACTAACACATTATTTTAGGACACATTTTCTTCTTGTGGTGTCGTGTCAGATGTTGTTGTTTGTATCTTGAGAGCTCACAATTGAGGGGCTTCCAACGGTATTTGAGGTAACCAGAATCGGGTCGACCGTACATTTGGCAATTGAATTCAGGGTCTATGATAGGGCAGCTAGAAGATTGGTAAAGAGGGTATGTTTCAGTTTCATCACGGACCCAAGCACCCTCGAACAATGAACAAGTGATGCTTTGGTTGGTTTTTGGACCATTGGTGTCTCATGGTTCACATGGTTATTATAATGTTTTATGCTTAACAGCACAGCAGAAGAAGCTACTTGGCATTGAAGAGAAACTATGTCAAGAGAAGACAACCTTCTTAACGCGGTTAAGTGAAATTTAATAACTAAGTGGAATATTGTGCTCATCAAAAGGTTGTTTTTACCCTGGGGTTCATATTAGTGAAGTCACATGAAAGGGACTAAAAATAGTATTTATTAAATTCCTAAATATGGTAGCTTTTGAAATGTTGAATATTTGTCAAATTTTTATGTATGTTCCAGAAATACCAACAAAACTTTTATATTTATACCAATACCAATTTTACAGTACTTACTTTATAGGGGAGAAATAAGAATGTGTTTTTATTTTATTTTATGATAAAAATAAATAATTAAATTCAAAACTCTATCAATATCTTTTTTTATAATCTCCTAATCATAAATTATTTTAATAAAATTATTATTGCTTTGTAATAATTGTCCAGTATAAGTCACATTTAGTGTAATTTCATCATAAATTGGGTGAATTAACTTGCTCTTATGTATCAATAATTTTTTATCGGTATATATTAATTTGTTAGAAAAATAATTTTATTAAATGTAACTTCTTTTCTTTTCTCTTTTTCCAAGAAAAAAAGATAAATGACAAGCAATTATTCAGTCGCTAAGATTGACAAATCAATTGCTACTTAACTCAGTGACGATTAAGAGACTATTTTTTTTTATCTTTATAACCTTGGTCGTAATTTTATAGCGACTAATTCAGCGACCGATACAGGATGAACTGCAAAATTTATCATTGAAACTGGTTTTAAAACATGAATGTCCTGCTTTGAATGAAAAGAAAGTAAACAATTCTCTCTTTAAATTTATTGTATGGATCATATATTGTCAGTTTCTTTTTCTGTTAATAAGCTTCTTCACTTTAGAGGAATCAACTTCTTACTTCTTATATTTTTTAATTTATAATTAAAGCTTTATTGACAGTAATCTGTTTGCTTTAATAAGAACTAATGCGGACTACCAGAATAAGTTAACAACCTTTAGTTTTTTTTTTTTTTTTTAAAAAAAAGACGCCGAGGTTAAGAGCCTTTTGTATGTGTTGTTGATTTTTTTTTTTTGAGAGGGTATGTGTTGTTGATTGAGTAATAGAAGTTACAAAACTTTTGTTATTGAATTAGTAAATTTTATTACTCAAATTATAATTTTTATTATCTATTCTATAATTTTCAAAGGTAATCAATATTTTCATTTTAAAAATGTCATGAAATGAACCTAAGAGATGAAGACATTAATAAATTAAAATAAAAAGCCCAATTAATTAATGAAACTCTTCCTAATCCTAACCCTAAGTAATTAATACCGGAAAATTCCGCACACTTAAACATTAATAAAATTAAACTCCTAGTATTGAAATGCCTAATTAATTAATGAAAATCCTTACCCTAACCGTAACACTAAAACATGACCATGCACACTAAAATTCCTAACCTTAATTAATTAATTAATGAAATAAATCATGAAGCATAATAAAATTAAAAACCGTCTAGGATTGCTTCCCCTATTGGATTGATTCTACAATGTATCTCCATAATTCCAAAGATACGAATAAGATCGTAAAAATATTCGGAGAATATATTATCAGATATATTCCGATAATCAATTTAATCGCAAGTGTTTCCATTATAAAGTTGTAGGTTTGAGTGAAATTGGACTAAGTTGCTTAAGCAAATGTCATGGGTTAAAAAAAATTATGTGGGGAAAATCATAAAATACTTGCTTCATACACCCTTTAATTTCTAATTGAAGCTCCTATTGAGAATAATCTGTTTGCTTTAATATGAACTGATGCGGACTAGTAGGACCAGTTTTTTTTGTTTTTTGAGAGAAGACTAGTGGAACAAGTTAACAACCTTTTTTCCCATCAACAAATTAAAAAAGATGTTAACAACATTTTGGGTGTGTGTAAAAAAAGTAGAAAAAGACATCCATAACAAGAAAATAAATCTACTCATAAGAGCCTTTTCCATACCAATGTAGATTTGACAAAGACACTATCTTGATAAACAGTACTTATATTATGATATCATATTTTACACTATACTCTTACACTTCTAAATTATGATAACAAATGAAAAGCAAAATTCCAAATTTGAGTTTGTTTCTCAATTTTATTCAGTCTCCCTTTGCTTTCCCGGTTCAATGCTACTCCACAATATCAACTTGTCATTACACGGTCTATCTCTGTCTAAATATCAGATTAGGAAGTAGGCAAGGTTGGAACACACTCCACCACTTGTAGATCCTTCCTACTTTTGTCAAGCTCTTCAGCTTGGTCCACTTCAAATGCTGAACTGGACTTATCAAACTCAATTTTACATTTGACAAACATCATGTGGTTTTGGTTGCATCTCTGCAAAATGAAAGATTAAAGTTCTAGTTTAGTTAGTAAACTGTTATTATCTCCTTTATAGCTAAAACAAGATAAACTACAAAATGTGTCAAGTGCAAACCTCTTGTTAAACCCAATTTGGGGGATGGACTCCTTGTTAACAGCTTCTGGCACATGACGGTTTCCTGAAACTCTAGGAAAGCACAGTCCAAGAACTGTGACCTCTCAAAATTTGTCATCTTTGCAAAACCAAAAGAGTTGGTCCATGTTTCTAGCATATCAGGAACAGCAGGCAAGACTAGCCTCTCCACTCCAATTTGTGTGAGCCTCTGATAAAAAGAAAAAACTCAAGTGAGAAAATGATCCTAAACTTGAGACAATAACAAGAACACTAGGACTTTAAGTAAAATCTGACATTGTAATTATTTGAAGTTTTTTTAACTGCTCTTACTAAATTCAATACAAACAGATTCTATTACATCGGAAAGAAGTTAATTGAGAGAAAGTAAGTGTATGATTTACATAACACAGGATCATACTAATAGTTTTTAGCTATGTTTTATAAAATCTCATGCTAAATTGCTAATACATTAAGAATGAAGTCAATGAACTAAAAAACAGTTGAGTAGTGGACAGGAATATCCTAATGGAGAGCAAAAGGGATGGTAAGATCGAGGAGAATATTTTGCAGCCTCCACAGTGGTTGGAGAAAAAAGATAAATGCATTTAGGGTTGGAAAATTGAAGAGTGTTGCCTTTAGACACAAAGGTAAATTATTTCCCTTCTTATGTGCTATCATGCTTTATGTAGCAGGGTGTTTGAGCAGTTACTTGATTGCCCAAAATGGGCATTGCAATATGAGAAGATGATTATATGAAACCTTTATAGTTATAGGATAAGAAATTAGATCCAAATTGGTGATAGCTTAACTTGAATTCCTTCATAAAACAATGCAGTAGGAATTCCTTTTATAAAAGACATAGGCAAATGTGCATACATTTGCATGCTTTTTATGTTACCTTCTCAAGCTCATCCATTAGAATTCGACACATTCCAAGTCGACGATATTGTATTCTGGTACCTATAAGCGGTACCTCTGCTACTTTCTGTCCAAAGACCCTATAAAATGAAATGGCAAGTCAGAATACCATGAAATGACTAGGTACATAAACTGCAAATCAAACAAGAAATGCAATCACATTTCATGCAAAACCCACTGCTTGATACTTAGTAGTAGCACAATCATACACTCACCTAATTGTTGCTACACTAATTAGTTCTTCATTTTGCTCCAGAAGTACAGTGTAGAAACCTTCGAAATTCAATCTATTAAGGTCTGACCTACAAATTTCCAAAATACAGATGTCAGGCATTCCATCCTGCATGATAAATCTAGATCCAAAAAAATTTCAGAATCTATGTATGCATGAGAGAAAGCTTCTAAATTCTAATATATCTATGTAATGCATATAAAGAATTTTGTTATGAGATAGCTGGTTTATCAGACAATCTACAATCATCATTCAGGGTTGTGGAGGGGAGCACAAGAACATAGAACTGATTACTCTTGGCTGTGTTACCTGATCATAACTATGGTGTAATGGATAGAGTAAAAATTAAAAACAAAAATATATATCTTGTCAATTAACTATGAATTGTGAAATACAGATATGTAATGGCTATTAATTTTAGGTTAGGCCGAAAGTGTATTAAACCAGAACTCTATCCAGTCAGACCCCACTTGAATATCATTTAAAAAAATTACGGTGACCTAAATAAGTGACTGCTATTTACTATTGAAATAAGAGTCCAGCTAACATAGAAATATGATCAATGGGATCCGAGCCAATGATTTACAGATTTAACTCAGCATGCTATGAGAAAGAATTATGAGTATGAAAAACACAATATGCAAAGAATTCTTTAAATCTTACAAACTTGAAGTAAAGGATAAGAATCAGACCTAGTGTTGAATATAACATCATCTATGATGTCTTTACTAGTAAAAGGGTTCTTTAATGGCTCAAAACACTCGTGCATCACCGAAAGTGCAACACTGAGTTTGCTGTATGTCTCTGCCAATAAGTCATTCTTAGTACTACCAACATCGCAACTCTCAGAGTTGATAAACTTCACCAATGTCCAAGTTAGATTGTCCGTGCCCACTATAAGTGGCTTTCCTAATAGACTTTGGAGGCCTTCATATATCTGCAAAAAAACACACAGGTAAATGTTTCTAGCAGTATATAATGAAGACACGAAGCCTTAAATGTTTCATTAGCCTTAAATTTAAATGTGTTCTTCTTGTGATGTCTTAACACATATCCATAACCAAAATCTTCCATTGTTGACAGGCTCACTCTTGGACTAGAAAACATTAATTCTATAAAATCTCATGCCGAATAGTTAACTAGAATTATATATGGGGATGTAATTGACAACAATTAATTTTCTTTTGATATAAAAAATGGGTAAAGGAAGGCAAAATCACAATAAATAGAAGAGAAAAGGGAAAAAAAAGCTTGAAAGGAGATCAAGCAGATTTATTAATTCTACATGCAAACTATGATTAAAATTCTCCTAATTATAGAAAAAAAAGGGAGGTGGATTTGATGTACCTGTTCACACTCTTTTCCACACAACCAATTTTTCATATATATTCTTGACTCATATTTTTCTCTATCTTTCAAGCATCCAACATGATCTACAGGGTCGACAAAAAATATCATAAACATTACAATATTGATCAACATGTGCAGTCATTCGCAAAAACAAACTCACAAAAGGAATGGATGAAATATTGCAGCAAATATGCAAATCAGCTTACATTTATGTTCACATTGAATGCAAGCAAGTAAATCACCATCCTCAGTCCCTTCTATTTTGGTTTGTCCACAAATCCCGCAACAACAAGATGGACAAAACCAGTCACCATCAGGGATATCCTACATATGCAGAGGGAAACCAGCCCGATGAAAGAACCAAGATGCAAGACCAGTTGTTCATATATGAAAGTAGTGAATTGAAGTAATCACAAGGGGAAAAAGGAAAGGAAATAGAACAAGAAGATAGACAGCACTCAATTTGGCATAATTGAGAAGGAAAACAGTTAACATACCTCCAAATCAAGACACGTGCTATGAAATGCTGATGGACATTGGTCACATAAAACAAGTTCACCGCCATCTTGACAGACAGAACAAATGTTGTCATTTTCTCCTTCAAACAGATCACTGCTTGGTCTGTTCATATCTTCGCTTGTTCTATGATCATGCATCACTTTTATCATGCAATCTAAGAGTGACCTACCGTCCTTCAAAAAGATACTAGCAGAAGGCCTGCAGTCACTACTTCCACCAGCATGATTAACAAAGCCACCAAGACCATATATTTTTGAGCAACAGCTACACTTGATTCCATCATAAGTTATCCTCCCCTCAGACACTTTAGAGTTCCTGCCTCCTGCCCAGTAATAGACCTTACATCTTGACATCACCACACTGTTATCGATCAACCAAGACAAGACATTTTGATGTCTTTTGTGTGACGGAGAAGGGGCAGACACCTTTTGCACCCTTTTGCTTGACCATAGCACACGTGTTGGTGATCCTTTCCTGCGGCTCTTTGGCATGGAAGCTTTTGAATTACGGGTGCATCTATGGTTTCTATTCTCAGTTGATCTACATTCTGGGGAAGCAGTTAGCAAGGCAGGCTCTTTTTTAAGCAATTGGGACAAAATTTGTAATAGATCCTCACTATCAACATCACCTTCACCGTTCTTGCTCTCATTCACGGCTGGGACATTCAAAGGTATCATGCCAGAATTAGTCCATTCAGAAATCTTTTCTTTAATATGTATTCTGCATGCACCTCGAAGGAAGCCCAACCACTGATTTCCTGGAGACATGTACAAAGTTGTCTTTCGCTTCTTGGTTGGGTACTCAAAGGTCCATCCTTCTGCTAACAAATGCTTCTTAGCTTTCAGTCTCCATTTGACTTTATCAACCCAATGATGTCTCTTTGATGCATTCAAGTAATATTTAACAACAGCTTCAGGACAAAATTCTGGCTCAACTACAACTTTAGCATTAGAAGGTTTCTGTTTTGGATGACAAACATCTACATCCTGGTCATTTGGGGGTAAATCTGAAAGCAGATGTGAAAGATTAGAGTCATTTGTAGAATGCATCCTATTATGATCAATTTGTGGCTGCACATTGTTCATGTTGGACTCCATTTGGAGTTGTGTTAAAACTTGAATAATTGAAGTGTAAACCTTCTGGTCCTGTGCATCATCAGGTGACTTGTACCTGTAACGTCCTCGCCCAGGAAAATATTTATCTTCAGCCCACTCAATTTTCCATCCAAGATATGCAAGATGTTTCCGTACTTTAGTCTTCAAAAGTTCCCTAACGGTCTTGCTCCCACATCCACGTATATATTCATTAATAACATCAGGACAGAATTCAGCGTTTCTCAGTTCCAGCCGTTTCCAACATATGGATGCTGTGCGTCTACGTTTTCTCTTCTTTGCACACCTGCTAGCACCTGGCATTACTTCACCAGCCTCAGGCATGATCTCTTGAACTGGAGATGCTGGTTCTACCTGCAAAATAATTTCCTTCTCGGATTCCAAGTCCACCAAAGGATCTTTATCATATTCCTCTTGAAGGGGAATGATGCCACCGCATTTTGTATTGCCATCCAACAAGTTTGGCTCAACCTGAATCCTGTCAACTGACTCTGGTGTTTCTTTCAAGAACTCCTCCGGAAGGTTTAAGGCTGGGAAAACTTGTTCTAGTGTAAGAAGATAGTAGTCACCAATCACCTCTTTTACGAGGTCTCTCCACAATTCCTTCACATTACAAGTCCAGTGCTTTAAGTTGTCATCAAACTCCTTTGTTGCCCTCACATCATACCATATTTGCTTTAGCGAAACAGCAATGACGGATTCCTTATCAAACTCCTCAACCATCTCAAGGAACACCCACTTCCCTCGGAGCTCCCAATTCTCGGTGGCTTCATCCCAATCCTGAGTTAGCCTCAATTGATGAATTCCAACCTTGATTTCATCACCCAAATCCGGGAAGAGAATGCTCCTCTCCTTCGTTCCATTGCAATGATCAAATATAACTCCTTCCCACCATGCTTCTTCATAATTCACATCAACACAGAGACCAAATGGAAGGTCCCTCTCCCCAAACGCAAGCGGAGGAGGCAGTGGTCTAATGAATCCGCGTTCATTGCTACAATCTGAAGAACCAAGACCATCCAAAACAGCTGAAACATACACCACATCCACAAGATACTTTGATCCATCATCATCTAAAATGTTGTCATATTTGACATGACGTTTCTGCCTCCCGCAACGGACTACCGTCCCCGGGTGCCATGAGCCCTGAAAACCCTCTTCCACACTCTTCAACTGAAAATAAAAATAAAATCAAATGAAAAATGAAAACTTAATTTCTTCAACTGGAAATTTCAGATGAAGGGATCACCACATTCACGTTTATCACAAAGTAGTAATTAAAACGCACAGACACACAAATGAGAATGAGAAATCACACACACACAAATCACAATGAGAAAAAATATCAGGACTTGCAAATAACATTGACTCCACGTGATGTTACCATGAACCGTGCCTTATTTCAATTTTCATCATTTGCATGAACGGTTCATGAGAATTCAAAGCAAACCATGAACGTGGTTTCAGCCAAGAAACCAACAACCGGAGAGGGAAAATCGTGAAAAACGAACCAAAACCAAAAATTGACAACAGAACATCAAAGGATCCTAAACATAAACACAGAAAAAAAAAACACAACACTCATGAAAACAAAAAACCTGAATTACTGATACACCAAGAACAAAACAATTGAGCAATGCATCACCAAACGAAGACCCAGAATTTCAAAAACGAAAAAGATCATATCTTTACAAAAAAAAAAAGGAGAGAGAATTTAGATAGCATTACCTCAACTCTCTGGTTGACGAGAAGCTTTCTTTTCCTCGACCCTTTTCTACGCTTATTGCTCACATGAGAATTCTCACCATCAACATCCATTGGAGAATGATTCAGAGACATGGTGATGGTGACAATGGAGAATGCCGCATACACACACCACCCTTTTTGTTTAAGAAGCCTTGAAAAAACGATACAAAAACCAAAGAGAGTAAAACGAAACGGCAACAATGCCACTACTTTAGACGAACATGCCCAATTCCCGGTCTGTCATCTCTCTTCATGCGTTTCATTGAAAACACAAAACACTCGCTCACTTCAGTTCTTTTTTTTGTGTGTGCTGTGTTGTGTTGTTGTGTTGAGTTTGATCACTTATTTCACTTACTCACACATGAAACTGGCAACGGCGAATTATAATCCTCTGTTCCCTGGTCTCTCTGTGTCCTTTGTTCTCATTGGTCCATGCTGGCAACGTGGCACGCGGTTTCGGTTTTGGGAACGTAGGTCTGTCCGCACGCTATAACTCTCTCTTAACAGCCCTTCTAATAAAGAACGAGGAGTTAGAAAGTTGGCGGTCTAGTGCGGGAGGGTGCACCGTATGGGTGCAGCCGACCTAGGAATGGAGGGCACGTGGCACGAGGAGTCGCCTCCAAGTAGGTGATGGACCCTACTAAGGGATTTTAAATGTACTTGAGGGCAAAGAAAAGAATTTTTTGTTCATTCATTTAATGCACAGTATCTTTTATAATAAAATTCATTCAATTAATATAAGTTATTCAATTAATGCATTATTTTATTTATTAAAATTGAATGAGTTAAACAACATTGA
The DNA here is from genome assembly GCF_000004515.6 of Glycine max. Lineage (NCBI taxonomy): Eukaryota > Viridiplantae > Streptophyta > Magnoliopsida > Fabales > Fabaceae > Glycine > Glycine max. Next base: position 43,308,345 of record NC_016089.4, on the reverse strand, counting down.
ATAGAAAAGATGAAAAAAAAGTAAAGAAAAAGGATCCTGTGATGGAAAAGTGTGAAAGTCTTTCAACGTTTGAGTATTTATGTTATATTTTTTTAGGATTATTTTGTAGATACTTTTTTTTAGTGTATATTTGGTTATAAATGTTATTTAATAATGAATGTTTAAACATATTTTTTTTTACCACATTTAAATAAGATAAGATATGTTTTACGATCATAAAGCTATGTGAAAGTTTTCCAACGTTCGAGTATTTATGTTATATTTTTTTAGGATTTATTTTGTAGATACTTTTTTTTAGTGTATATCCGGTTATAAATGTTATTTAATAATGAATGTTTAAACATATTTTTTTAACATATTTAAATAAGATAAGATATGTTTTACGATCATAAAGCGGTGTGAAAGTCTTCCAAAGTTCGAGTATTTATGTTATATTTTTTTAGGATTTATTTTGTAGATACTTTTTTTTAGTGTATATCTGGTTATAAATGTTATTTAATAATGAATGTTTAAACATTTTTTTACCACATTTAAATAAGATAAGATATGTTTTACATCATAAAGCTGTGTGAAAGTCTTCCAACGTTCGAGCATTTATGTTATATTTTTTTAAGATTTATTTTGTAGATATTTTTTTTAGTGTATATCCGGTTATAAATGTTATTTAATAATGAATGTTTAAACATATTTTTTTTACCACATTTAAATAAGATAAGTTTTTTTTTCCTACGGCATAAGATAAAGGCAAGGATGTGTGTATCAGTTTTGAGACTTCAACTAATTTTTTATTTCAGTTACACTTTAATAAAACTCATTAATTTTTATTATATTCTTCTAATTTTTTAAATTATAGTTGTTAAGTGAAGTTTATTAATAAAATAATTTTAACGTTTCATTCTTTAATAACTTATCTAATCATTATCTTATAACATAATTTATCTCCAATTAAATCTTAAAAAATATAATCTTAAAAAAATATTGTAAACAATTGAAAATATTTAAAATAATAATAATTATATTTATGAACATTACATGCACTAGTTTTTTTAACATAGTTTAATATTTTTATTAAGATACTAATTTATTTTGTTAGTAATTTTTTTACTAACTTTAATTTAAATAAAAATATTTATACCATAATTGTGAAACCTGGTTCAGTCCAACCAGTCGAATCGGTCAATTGGAATTCGGTGGTCTAACCAACCTGATTTCATTATTGGATCGATCATGTAATTGATACAGGATGATCTAACCAAACCCGACCGGTTAAGTACCAAATCCTGATTGGATCAGTCCGACCCGACCAATTTTACGACGTCGTTTTGATGTCTTATTATTAATTATTCTTTTGAATTTTGGAATATGGTTAAACTTTTCTTACTCAAATAATATTAGTTATATACTTATATATAATAGATGCATACATAATTTTAAATTTTTAATATATACTAAGTTAAACCGAACCAATTATTAGCTCACCAGTTGAACCACTAACCCACTATCTCGATCAAATCAATGACCGGACTGAGTTCCACAAATATAATTTATATTACTAATATCAAATTAATATTCACTAAAACTTAAATTTACTGACACAAACACACATGCAGGCACTCACTCATACATATATAATTGAAATTTTGTTATTTTTTATAATATATTAGCATGCATCATGCAAAAGATGAATGTTTATTTTATAGATTAAATTAGTTTTTTGTCATCTAATTTATTATTTAGTCTCAATTTAGTCCTATAATTTTTAAAATCAATTCAATTTGGTTCTCTGATCTTTTTTTATTCAATTGGACATCCTAAATTTTAAAACCAATTCATTTTTATGGCACATGTGCATTTTTGGCAATGCCTATTTTTTTACAAGTTAGACTGAAAGATCAAATTGAATTGACTTAAAAGAATTAGATGACTAAATTAAACAAAAAAATTAAAGTAACAAATTAAATCTAAAAAATAAATTAGTAGACTAAAAAACTAATTTAACCTATTTTATATAACAAAATATTTATGATATAAAGTATTATATTATAATTAAAATTCTTATAATTTTTTTTTGAACATATAAATTTATTTTAATATTATGATAAGTTATTTATATTGTTATATAAATTTACTTTTAATTATTAATTATTTCTTTAAAACATATTTGAATTCAACTTAAAAAAATATAAAAAATGAATTGTGCAACAAATATTATTAATTATATTTTTTTATTTATTTTTCTCTTTTAATTTATTTTTTTCATTGTTTATCAATAAAAAGATAGATTGAAAGAGAAAAAAATTAACAAAAAAATCCAAAAATATTTTTGTTAAAGATTTTTTAAAAATGTTCTTGTTAAATAATAATTCTTAAAAATATTATCATTTAATATAGTTATTCTATTTTATATTTAGAGTGGGAAGAAATTTTAATAAATTTTTTAATAAAAAATTAAATACAAATAATATAATAAAATTTATTATCTAATATTTTAAAAATATTTAAAAAATCAATAGCTTAAAAGTGCCCTAAGGCAATTGCCCTTATTGGTCTTGTGCTAGCCAGGGCCTGGATAAAGGAGATAGAATTTAATTAGTATATATTAAGATTTCTAATTACAGTTTTGTTATGTATGATAAAAATATTACTTTTGTAATTATTATTTTAAAAGTGATATATCTAATATGTTTTTTTAAATGATTGATCGTATAAAAATTTTAAATAAAAAATTAACATTGAAATATATAAAATTAAATCATTTTAATTATATTGCTATTTATACCTAGATAGTAAGTAAATTCCATAAATGTATTTCCAATTAAATTCTGTAATATTTACTAAAAACGAAATAAAAAATTAACAAGATTTAAATATTGATTATTTGTGGTGATATTATTAATTAGTAAAATATACAATAAAAGAATTAAGTATTTATTTGTAAATAAGTTTTTTATTGCATTGTTAACCAACAAGTAAACATATTAAAGATACAACTAAAAAAATGTGATTACTAAAAACATCTTAAACAGCATTTAAATAACAGAAATAGTTTATGTATTGATAGTGTGAGAGAAAATAGTTTATGCACAAACTTTGTTAGAGAAAATAGTTTATTTTAAATTATTATTCAATGACAAAAATTTTACATAAATAAATTTATTAATTTTTATAATAATTATTTTAAAAATCATTTTAAAGATAATTTTTAATTTATTGATAATGTAAATTTTTTTATACAAATATCCTGACCATTAAACTCAAAAAATTATGAAAAAAATAAAAAATTATAAATAATTTGTAATTAAACAACAATGTATTTTTTACACTGTATTTTAATTACATTCTTTAATATTTTAAAAATAATTAAATATAGAGTTCAGTTTTTATGTACCAGTAGTATAGAGATTTTTTTCACTATCACCTTACATATTACTTTTAGATAACATTTAGTACGAAAAATAATTTTTAGTTTCTCAAGAATATGATATTAAAAATATTATTTTCCTATATTTATTATGCAATTTAAAAAAAATTAATTTATTCCCTTCTAATGTTTTTTTATCCCATGACAATATTTCAACAGGGAGGTGGAAATCTTTCTGAACTAGGAAGAAAGTTTTAATGATATAAAAAGGTAATAATATCCTAGAATTAGGAATACTAATTTTTCATGTTTTTATATAAATTAAATAAAACAAGAAGCATTGTCTTTTGAAGAATGCTTTTAATGATCCTAAAAAAAAGAATGCTTTTAATGGTATAGAATAGCTACAATACCCTCATTAAATGTTATTCTTTTGGTACAAAAACATGACAAAAAAATATAAGAAAAAGGACAGTAACACAAAAATACTAAACGTGAGTCAAACAAGCACCCATGGAACTAGCCTGAAAAGATGAAAGACAGGACCAAAAACTCTTCAGTGGAGGTTTAAAAATTACTATCGTTTTTTTTACACTTTCAAATAAGCATTAATAAGTTTAAATAAAACTTATAGAGTAGTTATTGTAAAAGTGAATAATTTTTAATTATAATTTAATTAGTTGTATTGAGAATTTCAATTATACCTAATTATGGATGATACAAATATTGACTTTTGTAATGATTTATTTGAAAATCATATTTAAGATTATTTTTAATTATTTGATAATGTAAAATTCCTTTAACCGACAACAGATACTTACCATGAGTGAAATTGTGAGCCAATAAAATTAGAGACACTTGTGGTCTCTTACCTACAACAAAAAATAAAATATAAATTTTTTTTGCTTATATGACAATTCATAATTAAATAATGATTCAAATTCTATAAATGTATTCCAAATCTTTGATATTTACTAAAAAGGAAATAAATATACAAATTTAATAAGTTCTAAGTATTAATTATTTTATATCCAGTCAAAAAGCATATATTAATTATTTTTTATTATATTATTAAAAGGCAGAAAAATAAAATGATAAAATAATTATTTTTTTTAAATTTTTTTTTCAGTGCATCTCTAACAATGTTTTTGTTTTAAACATACACGGCTAAATCCTATTTTACAGTGTATGTTTTAAAAAAAAGACCTTTTTGCATTCTTAAATGACATTTAATTAATTACTATAGAAGTCAAGTAATTATATGATAATTTTAGATCACATGATAATGTATTTTTTGCATTGTCAAAATATTTTAATTAAATTATCTAATATTTATTAAAAAAAGGAAGAACGGAAGAGAATGTGAATTCAAATATTTTTTCATAAAAAAAATTAACAAATTAATAATTAAAATTGATATTTAAAAATAATTATTGTCAAACAATTAGAAATAATCTTAGACTTGACATTTAAGGAGTGTTTAGTATAGAAAAATTTCTAGTTTTCCAAGAATATGAAATTAAAAATATAAGTTTATTATGTTCTGTATGCAATTTTTAAAAAAAATCTAAAAAAGTATAATTTTCTAGGAGCTTTTTACTTATTTTTTTTAAAAAAATATTGCCAACGGTAATGGATGTAGAAGCAAAGCTTCATGATGAATCAAGATTGATTCAAAGATGTTTTGATGATAACAAAGATGATGACAAAGGTGATGACAAAAAGCTCAAAGGTCAATCAAAGAATGAGTTCAAAATGTTCAAGATAGAATCAAGAACACTTCAAGACTCAAGAGGAAAGTTGAAGAACACTTCAAGATTCAAGAGGAAAGTTGAATTCAAGAATCAAGAATCAAGCTTCCAAGAATCAAGATCAAGATTCAAGAATCAAGAGAAGGCTTAATCAAGATAAGCATGAAAAGGTTTTTTCAAAAAACTGAGTAGCACATGAATTTTTCTCAAAACATGTTTACCAAGGAGTTTTTACTCTCTGGTAATCGATTACCAGATTATTGTAATCGATTACCAGTAGCAAAAAGGATTTGAAAAAGTTTTCAAATGAATTTACAACGTTCCAATTGATTTCAAAAAGCTGTAATCGATTACAATGTTTTGGTAATCGATTACCAGTGCCTTTGAACGTTGAAATTCAAATTCAAATGTGAAGAGTCACATCTTTTCACATAAAAGTTTTTTGTAATCGATTACACTGATTTGGTAATCGATTACTAGTGATTGTTTCTGAATAAATCAAAAGATGTAATTCTTCAAATGATTTTTGACTTTTTCAAATTGGTTTTAAGTTTTTCTAAAAGTCATAACTCTTCTAAATGGTTCTCTTGACCAGACATGAAGAGTCTATAAAAGCAAGACTTTGTTTTGCATTTTAAATGAATCTTTCTATCAATTCAATCAATTCATTACAATCCTTTACAAGCCTTGAATCTCTTTGAACTTCTTCTTCTTCTTTGTGCCAAAAGCTTTCCAAAGTTTTCTGGTTTTCTAAACCTTGAAAACTTGTGTTATTCATTCTTTTCATCTCTTCTCCCTTTGCCAAAAAGAATTCGTCAAGGACTAACCGCATGAGTTCTTTTTGTGTCTCTCTTCTCCCTTTTCCAAAAGAACAAAGAACTAACCGCCTGAATTCTTTTGTCTCCCTTCTCCCTTGTCAAAGAATTCAAAACGACACAATCTGAGAATTCTTTTGCTTCTTTCCTTTCCCATATACAAAAGTGTTCAAAGGACTAACCGCCTGAGAATTCTTTTGTATCCTCATTCATTAAATATCAAAGGTTTAACCGTCTAAGATCTTTGTCTTAACACATTGGAGGGTACATCCTTTGTGGTACAAGTAGATGTACATCTACTTGAGTTGTTGACTGAGAACAAGAGAGGGTACATCTCTTGTGAATCAGTTCTAGTGGAGGGTACATCCACTAGGTTCAAAGAGAACAAGGGAGGGTACATCCCTTGTGGATCTTTGCTTGTAAAAGAATTTTTAGAAGGTTGGAAAAGAAATCTCAAGGACCGCAGGTCGCTTGGGGACTGGATGTAAGCGTGGGTTGTTGCCGAATCAGTATAAAAACTCTTGTGTGTTTGTCTCCTTCTTCCATACTCTTTTACTTTCTACTGTGCATTTTAATTTCCGCTTTTACTTTTGGTTAAGTTTCTCTTCTACTCCTTATTCTCTTAACAACATGAATAAAAGCTTTAGAAGAGTAAAATTTTAATTAGTAAAGGTTTAGGAATAATTAATTCAACTCCTCTTCTTAATTATTCTGAGGCCACTTGATTCAACCGTGGAAATCTTCCCAAACTTGGAAGCTAGTGTTTTGATGGTGAAGAAGCTAGTGTTTTGATGGTGAAGCTAAGGTTATCATTTTTATAGATAATAATCTACTGTGGACAATTATTTTAAAAGACTATAGTATCCTTGGATTAGGAATGCTATTTTTTTTATGTTTGGTATATAATTTAAGAAAAAAAATCATTATGAGGAAGCATTACTTCCCAAAATGCTTTTGACTCATTTTTCAAGAATTTGTTCTCACGAAGAGAAGTGAAAATCTTATCGAAATAGGAAGGAAATTTAATAATATATAAAGACTATAATACCGTTATTAGCTCATTCTTTATAATTATAATAATATAAAGTTTTGAAACAATTTCTTATTAAATACGAGGGATAATTAAATTTAAGAGTGAGAAAAACTAAAGCATATTTACACTTATTCTCTTTTTTAAAAAATGATTAATAAAATATATTGCTTTGATATTTCAATATATTAAACTTTAACATGTTAGCAAGGGATTTATAATACTCACATTTTATTCAATCAATTAAACTAAATTTGCTTGGTACATTATATATTTAAATATTTTTTATTTTAAAAAAACTCAAGATATTTGCAACATTTTTTTAGTAAATGTTGCAACATTTAAGAAATGTTTTAGTTGAAATCATAAAAAGAATCTAAAATAAAGAGAAAAAAATTATGTAATGTCAAAACAAATCAACTTCTTAAAAATAAGATATTGTTTCATGTTTTAGTCTCTCATTATCTATACACCACTAGCAACACAAGAGAATATGATTATAATCAAAATGTATTCTAACAAGATGTTCAAATATGGCTTCTGGAAAATACGTCCTCCACAATTGATCAATTACTCCTTTATCAAACCTCCAAAAAATCATGTGGCCACCACAACAATTCCTTTGCCAAGTAACATTTCTTCCATAGAAGCCAGTGTCTAACAACTAATATTTATTTATCCCACTAAGAGAATGGTTAACTCTAGTATGAGAAAGAAAACATCCCTATTGTTCAAAAGCAATAGAGATATCATTAAAACCTCCAATCAGAACCTAAGGGAGAGAGATAGGGTTTCTCAACATGGTCAAATGATCCCATAACTTGGAATACATTGAGAAAATAAGACAAGCATAAATGATAGAAATACACTAAAAACTTCCACCACTATATAACATCAGTGTAATAATTCAAGGTATGGAATCTATAATCTGGATTGAGAAATTGTATTCATGACATCTTGAGACCTAAATGCCTCAAGAGTTTCTATTAGTTTCTTGAACAACAACCATATTTTAACTATTAGTGTCCTATAAATTAAAGGCATGATAAAAAGCAATGTGAGTCTTTAGCATAAAGATCAAACCTAGTTAGAACTTATTAATAAGCCCAATCATGTGGAAATGGCTTATTCTAGTAGCAAACCTCTAACATTCCAAGAGATAATGCATCAATCTTTATATTAAATCATTGGATGGCATGAAAACAAGTTAGAGGATCAATCCCAGATAAATCAAAGTTGGGCACCTTGTTGGTTTTCCTCCATAACCTTAGCCCCCTAGGAATCTTGACTCGATTTGCTCGATGTTGTCATCTCTACCATCAAATTTGGTGAATTCATGAAAGGATCTAGAGGCTTTGATTCCTCCAAGAATACAAAACAATTTGACCCAATCACGTTTACATCTATTGTTGTTCGAATCTCAAAATCATGTTGGTGAAGCATGTTTGGTGTGAAATGACAGTTTTTTGTTGGGTGATCCATGCTTCCATTATTCAAATTGATAATACTGCACTCCAATTTTTTTGTCAAAGGCTCATGAATTGTGACTACATGAACTTATAAGGTATGACAACTTTTTGTTCATTGTGGATCATTTTTTTCTACTTTCAATCAATGCCACCCACGAGCCCCTACCTTATCATTTCCTTTTGAACCCCTCCCTTCCATGTCCTATCTCATACTCAAATCATTTAGGGGAATAAATTTATTATGCCCCAAATCTTCATTTCTTGATTTCTTATCATCATAAGTAAGCTTTTAATTTCCTCATAAATTCTTTCGGTGTGATTTACTAATCCTTTTTCCTCTACTAATCACTAGCCAATCACCAAACAGGCCAACATGACCATGATTAATGGGCATTAATTATTTAGGGTTAGGATTGGAACCTTGTTCTTGCACCACCCCCGACATATCCTTCGATATTGTCATCATCATTAGATTCTACTCCATACTTCGCTTCATTTCCCCTTCCTTTTCCAAGAAGGTCCTAACTATGTTGCCATAGAAACCACAATATTTGAATAGCAAGTGAAGACTTTACTAACCACAAGCTAGTTCAAATATATTTCCACATACATTATCAACATAGTATTTTATCCCTAGATAAGGAAACCAAATTAAGACCAGGGTACTTGTGATTTCCACCTTTAACGCCACAAAATCTGGTGACCATGGACATACCGTCAAATAATGTCATCTTTCAAAATTTGCATAATTCTTACCAGGAGAAAATTAGGCACGGTCTTATTTCTTGGATTGCTCCAAACTAGGGAGACATTGCGTTCAACTGTGACGATGCAGTTGTGCACGCAGGTAGTGTCGTGGCTTGTGGAAAGGTGACCAAAGGTCATCCATATGAGTTTATTTATGGTTTTGGAGCCAAATTAAAGGGTTGCTTAGTCCTTGAGACTAAACTCTGGGGGATACTTATTGGTATGAAAATGGTTTGGGCGAGGGGGTTTCGTAGAATCACGGTTCAAGCAAATTTCCTAAATGCTATCAATTTGATGTAATCTAATTGTTGCTCCAAGCATCCTTGTTATAGCCTTGTTCGTGAGATTCATGAAGTTTATCATGGGGAGGCTTCACCGAATGATGTCATATTCTTCGGGAAGTAAATCAAGTTGTTGACATATTAGCCAAGGAAGCTCTATATGCTGAAAGAGATCTCCAAGAGTATAATGGTGTTCCTAATTATATTGTCAATTCGCTTTGAGCTAATATAACTCATGTTTCGTTTCCTATCGGCTTCTAGTCCTCTATTTGTTTGTAATTCACAAAAAAAATTCATATCCACTACCAACACTATTACAAAATATACATTCAACATCATTAATTTAATATCGGTTACAAGAAAAATTGATGTTAAATTATTTACGGTGTCATTTTCATAAATAAAGGAATATTCTTAATATTGGTTTTTTAAACCCATGTTACTAGTACAATGTCAACATCGGTTTTTTAAAAACCAATGTTAGCTCATAGCTAACATCGATTTTTGAAAATCGATGTTGTGGAATGAGTCATTAACATCAATTTTATTTAAAAACTGACATTGGGTCTTTTATAATAAATCTAAAATCTTACTTTGGCACCTAACTCTCAAGCTCTCTTTGCCCTCACTCTCTCAAATCCTTACTCCCTTGCCCACCGTTTCACTTCATGCCCACTGCTTCGCTCTGTGCCTACCGCGTTGCCACTCTCGTGTTGCCTATCGCATCACCGCGTTGCCCATTCTCGCTGAAACCAGGTTTGAACTTACTCCTACGAGGTATATTGGGGGTATGGTTGTGATGGTTAGTGAAGGAATTGAGCTTGAAATTTTTGTGAGAGATAAATTGCTTGGTTCGTTGATGATTATGACTATGGGGCAACTTTATTGAGATAGGGGGGGGGGGGGGAGGGGGTGAGGAATCTAGATGAATTGTATGTGGGTTTTCTTGCACTTTATGTTGGAGTAGGGACTAATGGATTATTGTCATTTTTATTTTAATTGCTTTTGAAATTTCGTTTTCCTTTGGTTTGCTTTTATGGGTTGGTTAAGTAAAACACTGAATTGCAAGTTGCTTTAGAATATACTATTTGCAAATGATTAAGGTTATTTTTAAAACAAAGTATGCATGATAATTAACATGACATATATCCTCATGTGCCTCTGATCATTGGGATGCTTTGGAATTGTTTGGGGGGGGGGGGGG